>NW_027206930.1:52380-98522 GCF_032191515.1 Phaenicophaeus curvirostris
CAAACCCCCCCATCCTGTCCCCCCCTTCATTCTTTGACGCCCCCTCAAAGCTGCCCCCCCCCTTTCCTTCCTTCCCATGGAGCAGCCCCTACCTGCCCCTCAGGCCACGCCCCCTCCCTCAAGCCACGCCCCCTGGAGGCCACGCCCCTCCCATAGAGATTAATGCGTCCTTAAGCCACGCCCCCTCCCCATAGAGATTGATGCGTCCTTAAGCCACGCCCCCTTCCCCTTCGGCCACGCCCCCTCCCCTCAGGCCACGCCCCCTCCCCTCAGACCCCGCCCCCTCCGCAGCCGCAGGGCTGGGGCTCCCCCCCCCTTGGCCCCGCCCCCTCCCCTCAAGCCCCGCCCCCTCCCCCGGGCCCCGCACCGCCCTGTCTGTCTGTCTGTCCGTCTGTCTCTCCGGGCTCCGTCTGTCCGTCTGTCCGGCGGCTGCAGGTCCGTGCCCTGAGGGGGGGGGGGGGGGGGGTGGGAGGGAGGGGGGGGTGGGGGTGTCTGTCTGTCTGTCTGTCCGTCCGGCCCCTCCCTGCAGGGCTCCGTCTGTCCGTCTGTCTGTCCATCCCTGGCTCGGCCTGAGGTCGGTCTGTCTGTCCGGGGGTCCCTCTGTGGGTCCATCCGTCTGTCCATCCACGGGGTCTGATCATGGGTCCATCTGTCTGTCTGTCGGTCTCTCCAAGGTCTGTCTGTCCATCCGTCCGTGGGTCCCTCTGTGGGTCTGTCCATCTGTCCATCCACGGGGTCTGCCATGGGTCCGTCTGTCTGTCTGTCTGTGGGTCTCTCCAAGGTCTGTCTGTCTGTCTGTCCATCCACAGGGTCTGCCCATGGGTCCGTCTGTCTGTCTGTCTGTCTGTGGGTCTCTCCAAGGTCTGTCTGTCCGTCCATCTGTGAGTCCCTCTGTGGGTCTGTCCGTCTGTCCATCCATGGGGTCTTCCCATGGGTTGGTCTGTCTGTCTGTCCATCCATCCGTGGGTCCCTCTGTGGGTCTGTCCGTCTGTCCATCCATGGGGTCTGCCCATGGGTCCGTCTGTCTGTCTGTCCATGGGTCTCTCCAAGGTCTGTCTGTCTGTCTGTCCATCCACAGGATCTGCCCATGGGTCCGTCTGTCTGTCTGTCTGTGGGTCTCTCCAAGGTCTGTCTGTCCGTCCATCCGTGGGTCCCTCTGTGGGTCTGTCCGTCTGTCCATCCACGGGGTCTGACCATGGGTCTGTCTGTCAGTCTGTCCATCCATCCGTGGGTCCCTCTGTGGGTCTGTCCGTCTGTCCATCCACAGGGTCTTCCCATGGGTTGGTCTGTCTGTCTGTCCATCCATCCGTGGGTCCCTCTGTGGGTCCATCCGTCTGTCCATCCACGGGCTCTGCCCGTGGGTCCGTCTGTCTGTCTGTCTGTGGGTCTCTCCAAGGTCTGTCTGTCCATCTGTCCATCCACAGGGTCTGCCCATGGGTCCGTCTGTCTGTCCGTGGGTCTCTCCAAGGTCCGTCTGTCCGTCCACCTGCGTCTCCGCCATCCGGGGCTCCGTCTGTCCATCCATCCCTCGGTCTCTGGGTCTCCCTGGGGGTCTGTCCGTCCGTCCGTCCGTCCGTGGGGCCGCCCACGCCTGGGGCTGGGGGGTCCGTCCGTCCGTCTGTCCGTGGGCGAGCGGGGGGGGGCGGAGGCGGCTCTGCTGCCCGTGAGTCACGCGCCGGGGGGAGGCGGCTCCGGGGGGGCCTGTCCGCGTGTCCGTGGGTCCGTCCAGGTGTCCGTGGGTCCGTCCAGGTGCTCCAGGTGTCCGTGAGACCCTCCTGGTGTCCGTGGGTCCCTCCTGGTGTCCGTGGGTCCATCCAGGTGTCCGTGGGTCCCTCCTGGTGTCTATGGGTTCATTCTCATGTCCTTGTGTCCGTGGGTCCATCCAGGTGTCCGTGAGTCCTTCCAGCTGTCCGTGAGTCCATCCAGGTGTCCATGAGTCCCTCCAGGTGTCCGTGGGTCCATCCAGATGTCCATGAGTCCTTCCAGCTGTCCGTGAGTCCATCCAGGTGTCCACAGGTCCATCCTGGTGTCCATGAGTCCATCCAGATGTCCTTGAGTCCCTCCAGGTGTCCACGGGTCCATCCTGGTGTCCATGAGTCCCTCCAGCTGTCTGTGAGTCCATCCAGGTGTCCATGGGTCCCTCCTGGTGTCCGTGGGTCCCTCCAGCTGTCCATGAGTCCTTCCAGCTGTCCGTGAGTCCATCCAGATGTCCGTGGGTCCCTCCAGGTGTCCACGGGTCCCTCCTGGTGTCCATGGGTCCATCCTGGTGTCCATGAGTCCATCCAGATGTCCGTGGGTCCCTCCAGGTGTCCATGAGTCCATCCAGGTGTCCATGAGTCCTTCCAGCTGTCCATGAGTCCATCCAGGTGTCCGTGGGTCCCTCCTGGTGTCCATGAGTCCTTCCAGCTGTCTGTGGGTCCATCCAGGTGTCCACGGGTCCATCCTGGTGTCCATGAGTCCATCCAGATGTCCGTGGGTCCCTCCTGGTGTCCGTGGGTCCCTTCTGGTGTCCGTGGGTCCTTCCAGCTGTCCATGAGTCCATCCAGGTGTCCATGAGTCCCTCCTGCTGTCCATGAGTCCTTCCAGGTATCCATGAGTCCATCCTGGTGTCCGTGGGTCCCTCCTGGTGTCCATGGGTCCGTCCTGGTGTCTGTGGGTCCATCCCCGTGTCCAGGTGTCTGTGGGTCCTTCCAGCTGTCCATGAGTCCATCCAGGTGTCCATGGGTCCATCCTGGTGTCCATGGGTCCCTCCAGCTGTCCATAAGTCCCTCCTGGTGTCCGTGGGTCCATCCTGGTGTCCATGAGTCCCTCCAGCTGTCCATGAGTCCATCCAGGTGTCCGTGGGTCCCTCCTGGTGTCCATGAGTCCATCCAGGTGTCCGTGGGTCCCTCCTGGTGTCCGTGGGTCCATCCTGGTGTCCATGAGTCCCTCCAGCTGTCCATGAGTCCATCCAGGTGTCCGTGGGTCCCTCCTGGTGTCCGTGGGTCCTTTCAGCTGTCCATAAGTCCCTCCTGGTGTCCGTGGGTCCTTCCAGCTGTCCATGGGTCCCTCCAGTTGTCCGTGAGTCCCTCCTGGTGTCCATGGGTCCGTCCTGGTGTCTGTGGGTCCATCCCCGTGTCCAGGTGTCCGTGGGTCCTTCCAGCTGTCCATGAGTCCATCCAGGTGTCCGTGGGTCCATCCTGGTGTCCATGGGTCCCTCCAGGTGTCCATGAGTCCATCCAGGTGTCCGTGGGTCCCTCCTGGTGTCCGTGGGTCCATCCTGGTGTCCATGAGTCCCTCCAGCTGTCCATGAGTCCATCCAGGTGTCCGTGGGTCCCTCCTGGTGTCCATGAGTCCATCCTGGTGTCCGTGGGTCCCTCCAGGTGTCCGTGGGTCCCTCCTGGTGTCCGTGGGTCCCTCCTGGTGTCCGTGGGTCCCTCCGGGTGCCCTCCTCTCCGTCCACCCCCGACCTCCACCTTGTTCCCCCGCAGAGTCGCCCTCGCTGGGTCCGTCCGTGGGTCCGTCCGTGGGTCCGTCCGTGGGTCGGTCTGGATGGCGCTGGCGGGGCCGGAGGGGGAGCGGGGGGCGCCGCGGCCGCTCTTCTGCCGCCGCGGGGCCCTGCGCCACAAGGTCGTCCACGAGGTCAAGAGCCACCGCTTCACCGCCCGCTTCTTCAAGCAGCCCACCTTCTGCAGCCACTGCACCGACTTCATCTGGTGAGCGCTCGCCCGGGGGGCAGGGGCGCCTCGGGGACCCGCAGAACCAGGTGTCACGGTCAGGTGGACCTCAAGGACCACCTAGAACCAGGTGTGACGGTCAGGTGGACCTCAAGAAGCCCCTAGAACCAGGTATCCAGGTCAGGTGGATCTCAGGGACTTCATGGAACCAGGTATCCAGGTGAGGTGGATCTCAGGGACTTCATGGAACCAGGTATCCAGGTGAGGTGGATCTCAGGGACTTCATAGAACCAGGTGTCCAGGTGAGGTGGATCTCAAGGACCCCATAGAACCAGGTGTCTAGGTCAGGTGGGTCCCAAGAACCCCATAGAACCAGGTGTCCAGGTGAGGTGGATCTCAAGGACTTTATGGAACCAGGTGTCACGGTTAGGTGGGTCCCAAGAACCCCATAGAACCAGGTGTCCAGGTGAAGTGGATCTCAGGGACTTCATGGAACTAGGTGTCTAGGTGAGGTGGATCTCAAGAACCCATAGAACCAGGTGTCCAGGTGAGGTGGATCTCAGGGACTTCATGGACTCAAGTGTCTAGATCAGGTGGATCTCAAGAACCCCCTAGAACCAGGTGTCCAGGTGAGGTGGACCTCAGGGACTTTATGGAACCAGGTGTCTAGGTCAGGTGGATCTCAAGGACCCCATAGAACAAGGTGTCTAGGTTAGGTGGATCTCAAGAAGCCCCTAGAACCAGGTATCCAGGTGAGATGGATCTCAGGGACTTCATGGAACCAGGTGCCTAGGTCAGGTGGACCTCAAGAACCCCCTAGAACCAGGTGTCCAGGTGAGGTGGATCTCAAGGACCCCATAGAACCAGGTGTCTAGCTCAGGTGGACCTCAAGAACCCCATAGAACCCGGTGTCCAGGTGAAATGGACCTCAAGGACCCCATGGACCCAAGTGTCCAGGTGAGATGGACCTCAGGGACCCATAGACCCAGGGATGTGGGTCAGGTGGACCCCAGGGACCCATGGACCTCAAGGACCTGGGTCAGGTGGACCCCATGGACGCAGGTATGTGGGTCAGGTGGACCTCAGGGACCTTGAGGACCAAGAGGCTCAGGTGTCCAGGGCAGGTGGACCTCGGGGACACAAAGAAGTGGGTTTCTGGGTCAGGTGCCCCCATGGACCTCGGCATCTGGGTCAGGTGGAACCCAGGGACCCCTAGATGTGGGTCCAGGTGAGGTGGGACCCAGGGACCCATCGATGTGGGTCCAGGTGAGGTGGAACCCAGGGACCCCCTAGATGTGGGTCCAGGTGAGGTGGAACCCAGGGACCCCCTAGATGTGGGTCCAGGTGAGGTGGGACCCAGGGACCCATCGATGTGGGTCCAGGTGAGGTGGAACCCAGGGACCCCCTAGATGTGGGTCCAGGTGAGGTGGAACCCGGGACCCCCTAGATGTGGGTCCAGGTGAGGTGGAACCCAGGGACCCCCTAGATGTGGGTCCAGGTGAGGTGGAACCCAGGGACCCCCTAGATGTGGGTCCAGGTGAGGTGGAACCCAGGGACCCCCTAGATGTGGGTCCAGGCGAGGTGGGACCCAGGGACCCCCTAGATGTGGGTCCAGGTGAGGTGGAACCTAGGGACCCCCTAGATGTGGGTCCAGGTGAGGTGGAACCCAGGGACCCCCTAGATGTGGGTCCAGGTGAGGTGGAACCCAGGGACCCCCTAGATGTGGGTCCAGGTGAGGTGGAACCCAGGGACCCCCTAGATGTGGGTCCAGGCCCCCCCATAACGATGTCCCTCTCGTCCCCAGGGGCATCGGGAAGCAGGGGCTGCAGTGCATGGGTGAGACCCCCTCCCGACCCCCAATTGCCCCCCCGGATCCAATTGCCCCCCCTGCCCCCCTATTACCCCCCCAATTGCCCCCCCCAATTACCCCCCCAATTGCCCCCCCCCTTGCAGTGGGTCCTCCCCCCCCAAGGCGTGAAGAGTGGGGGGGGGGTAATTGGGGCTGGGGGGGTAATAGGGGCTGGGGGGTAATTGGGGCTGGGGGGTTAATAGGGGCTGGGGGGGTAATAGGGGCTGGGGGGGTAATTGGGGCTGGGGGGGTAATAGGGGCTGGGGGGGCAATAGGGGCTGGGGGGCAATTGGGGCTGGGGGGGTAATAGGGGCTGGGGGGGCAATAGGGGCTGGGGGGCAATTGGGGCTGGGGGGGTAATAGGGGCTGGGGGGGTACTTGGGGCTGGGGGGGCAATAGGGGCTGGGGGGGTACTTGGGGCTGGGGGGGCAATAGGGGCTGGGGGGGCAATAGGGGCTGGGGGTAATTGGGGCTGGGGGGGCAATAGGGGCTGGGGGGTAATTGGGACTGGGGGGGCAATTGGGGCTGGGGGGCAATAGGGGCTGGGGGGTAATAGGGACTGGGGGGGCAATTGGGGCTGGGGGGCAATAGGGGCTGGGGGGGCGTGGAATGATGGGGGGGTGGGATAACGGTTGCCATGGCAACGGTGCCCAGCGGGGATGGCGGTTGCCAGGCAACGGGGGGGGAGGGGAGGGGGGGATTTTAGGGTCCCTGGGGGGGGAGTTTGGGGTCTGGGGGGGGAATTTGGGGTTCCTGGGGGGGGTAAAATGGGGTCTGGGGGGGGATTTGGGGTTCCGGGGGGGTAAAATGGGGTCTGAGGGGGGATTTGGGGTCTGGGGGGGGGAATTTGGGGTTCCTTGGGGGGGTAAAATGGGGTCTGGGGGGGGATTTGGGGTCTGGGGGTGGGATTTGGGGTCTGGGGGGGGAATTTGGGGTTCCTGGGGGGGTAAAATGGGGTCTCGGGGGGGGATTTTGGGGGGGAAAGGAGGGATCGGGGGGGGATTTGGGGGTATTTTGGGTCTTGGGGGGGGGAATTTGGGGTTCCTGGGGGGGTAAAATGGGGTCTGGGGGCGGGATTTGGGGTCTGGGGGGGGGATTTGGGGTTTCTGGGGGGGTAAAATGGGGTCTGGGGGGGGATTTGGGGTCTGGGGGTGGGATTTGGGGTTCCTGGGGGGGTAAAATGGGGTCTTGGGGGGGGATTTTGGGGTCTGGGGGGGGGATTTGGGGTTCCTGGGGGGGGTAAAATGGGGTCGGGGGGCGGGATTTGGGGGTATTTTGGGTCTTGGGGGGGGGTTGGGGGTCCCGGGGGGTTGTTTTTGGGGTGGGGGGGGCTCTGACCCCCCCTGCCCCCCCCAGTTTGCAGTTTCGTGGTTCACAAACGCTGCCACGAGTTCGTCACCTTCGAGTGTCCGGGGGCCGGGAAGGGACCCCAGACGGATGTGAGGGGGGGGCTGGGGCTGGGGGGGGCCCAGAGCCATGGGGGGGGGCCCAGAGCCATGGGGGGGGGGCCCAGATCCATGGGGGGGGGCCCAGAGCCATGGGGGTGGGGCCTGGATCTATATGGGGGGTCCTGAATCTATGGGGGGGGGGCTTGATCTATGAGGGGGGGTCCTAGATCTATGAGGGGGGGTCCTAGATCTATATGGGGGCTCCTGACTCTATGGGGGGTCCTGGATCTATGGGGGTGGTCCTGGATCTATGGGGGGGGGTCCTGGAACTATGAGGGGGGGTCCTAGATCCATGGAGGGGGGCCCTGGGTCTATGAGGGGGGGGCTGGATCTATGAGGGGGGGTCCTGGATCTATGAGGGGGGGTCCTAGATCTATATGGGGGGTCCTGGATCTATGGGGGGGGGGCTGGATCTATGAGGGGGGGTCCTAGTCCCATGAGGGGGGTCCTGACTCTATGGGGGGGGGGCTGGATCTATGGGGGGGGGGTCCTGAATCTATATGGGGGGTCCTAGATCTATGAGGGGGGGTCCTGGATCTATGAGGGGGGGGCTGGATCTATGAGGGGGGGTCCTAGATCTATATGGGGGGTCCTGGATCTATGGGGGGGGGCTGGATCTATGAGGGGGGGTCCTGGGTCTATATGGGGGGTCCTAGATCTATGGGGGGGGGGCTGGATCTATGAGGGGGGGTCCTGGGTCTATATGGGGGGTCCTAGATCTATGGGGGGGGGGCTGGATCTATGAGGGGGGGTCCTGGGTCTATGAGGGGGGGTCCTGAATCTATATGGGGGGTCCTAGATCTATGAGGGGGGGGTCCTGGATCTATTGGGGGGGGCTGGATCTATGGGGGGGGTCCTGGATATTTTGGGGGGGGCTGGATCTATGAGGGGGGGTCCTGAATCTATATGGGGGGTCCTGGATCTATGAGGGGGGTCTTGGATCTATGAGGGGGGGTCTTGGATCTATGAGGGGGGTCCCAGACCCATGAGGGGGGGTCCTAGATCTATGAGGGGGGTCCTGGATCTATGGGGGGGGGTCCCAGATTTATAGAGGGGGGGGTCCCCAATCCCTGGGGGGTGGGGGTGGGGGGGGGTGTCCTGGCTCTAGGAGGGTCCCTAGGGAGGTTTGGAGCGGCTCCTGGGTCCTAGTGCCCCTCCTCCCTTCTCCTTTCCCCTCGCACACGCGTGTGCCCCCCCCTCCCCCCCCAGGACCCCCGGAACAAGCACAAGTTCAAGGTGCACAGTTACAGCAGCCCCACCTTCTGCGATCACTGCGGCTCCCTCCTCTACGGCCTCGTGCACCAGGGCATGAAGTGCTCGTGTGAGTGTGCGACGCACGAGGGAGCCCGCTGGGAGCTTCGGAGGGGGGCAGCGGGGGGGGGAGCCTCGTGCGAGGAGCCGGGGCCTTGTGTGTGTGGGGGGGGGTAGGTGTGAGGAGCTCGTGCAAAGGAGGGAGGGGGAGGGGCCTGGGGTTGACGTGCAAGGGTCGTCGTGCAAGGGTCGTCGTGCAAGGAGCTGTTATTGCAGATGGAGGGGGATTGTGCAAGGGGCATCGTGCAAGGTGAGTGTGAGGTGCACAGTGATGCTTGTGTGAGGCCTCGTGTGAGGTGGGGGTGAGGCACACGGGGTCCCTCGTGCGAAGCCCTCGTGCGAGGTGTGTTCGAGGCGGGTTTGAGGGACGTGTGAGGCCCTCACAATCCCTCGTGCGAAGCCCTCATGCAAGGTGTGCTCGAGGCGGCTTTGAGGGACGTGGGAGGCTCTCACAATCCCTCGTGTGAAGCCCTCGTACGAGGTGTGTTCGAGTCAGGTTTGAGGGATGTGCGAGGCCCTCGTGCGAGGTGTGTTTGAGGCGGGTTTGAGGGACGTGCGAGGCACTCACAATCCCTCGTGCGAAGCCCTCGTGCGAGGCAGGTCCGAGGCAGGATGAAGGCAGCTGTGAGGCGCACACGGTCCCCTCGTGCGAAGCCCTCGTGCGAGGCGGCTTCGAGGGAGGTGTGAGGTGCCCGCGGTCCCTCGTGCGAGGCCCTCGTGCGAGGCGGCTTCGAGGCGGGGGCGAAGGCCTCGTGCGAAACCCCTCGTGCGAAACCCCTCGTGCCCCGCAGGCTGCGAGATGAACGTGCACAAGCGCTGCGTGCACGTGGTGCCGAGTCTGTGCGGCGTCGACCACACGGAGCGACGGGGGCGGCTGCAGCTCCGCATCCACCCCCTGCCCGGGCAGCAGCTCCACGTCACCGGTAACTGCCCCCCGGGGGGTAAAAAGGGACCTAATTGCCCCCCCGGGGGGTAAAAAGGGGATTAACTGCCCCCCCGGGGCGTAAAAAGGGGATTAACTGACCCCCCGGAGGGGTAAAAGGGGCTCAAAGTGCCTCTAAAGTGTCTCCTTGGGGGGTAAAAGGGACTCAAATTGCCTCTAAAGTGGCCCCGGGGGGGGTAAAAAGGGACCTAATTGCCCCCCCGGGGGGTAAAAAGGGGATTAACTGCCCCCCCGGGGGGTAAAAAGGGGATTAAGTGCCCCCCCGGGGGTTAAAAGGGACTCAAAGTGCCTCGAAAGTGTCTCCTTGGGGGGTAAAAGGGACCCAAACAGGGACAGAAGGGACCAAACTGCCTTAAAAACTGCCCCCCCGGGGGTAAAAAGGGACCTAATTGCCCCCCCGGGGGGGTAAAAAGGGGATTAACTGCCCCCCCGGGGGGGTAAAAGGGACTCAAAGTGCCTCTAAAGTGTCTCCTTGGGGGGTAAAAGGGACTCAAATTGCCTCTAAAGTGGCCCCGGGGGGGTAAAAAGGGACCTAATTGCCCCCCCGGGGGGTAAAAAGGGGATTAACTGTCCCCCCGGGGCGTAAAAAGGGGATTAACTGCCCCCCCGGGGGGGAAAAGGGACTCAAAGTGCCTCGAAAGTGTCTCCTTGGGGGGTAAAAGGGACCCAAACAGGGACAGAAGGGACCAAACTGCCTTAAAAACTGCCCCCCCGGGGGTAAAAAGGGACCTAATTGCCCCCCCAGGGGGTAAAAAGGGACCTAATTGCCCCCCCGGGGAGTAAAAAGGGGATTAAGTGCCCCCCCGGGGGTTAAAAGGGACTCAAAGTGCCTCGAAAGTGGCCCCGGGGGGGGTAAAAAGGGACCTAATTGCCCCCCCGGGGGGTAAAAAGGGGATTAACTGACGCCCCGGGGGGGTAAAAGGGGCTCAAAGTGTCTCTAAAGTGTCTCCTTGGGGGGTAAAAGGGACTCAAATTGCCTCTAAAGTGGCCCCGGGGGGGTAAAAAGGGACCTAATTGCCCCCCCGGGGGGTAAAAAGGGGATTAACTGCCCCCCCGGGGGGTAAAAAGGGGATTAACTGACCCCCCGGGGGTTAAAAGGGACTCAAAGTGCCTCGAAAGTGTCTCCTTGGGGGGTAAAAGGGACCCAAACAGGGACAGAAGGGACCAAACTGCCTTAAAAACTGCCCCCCCGGGGGTAAAAAGGGACCTAATTGCCCCCCCGGGGAGTAAAAAGGGGATTAAGTGCCCCCCCGGGGGGTAAAAGGGACTCAAAGTGCCTCGAAAGTGTCTCCTTGGGGGGGAAAAGGGACTCAAGTTGCCTCAAAAGTGGCCCCGGGGGGGTAAAAAGGGACCTAATAGCCCCCTTGGGGGGTATGCAGGGCCCTAATTGCCCCCCCGGGGGGTATGCAGGGCCCTAATTGCCCCCCCGGGGGGTAGCAAAGCCCCCGTTAACCCCTTGTTGCCCGGCCCGGGGCAGTGGGGGAGGCGCGGAACCTGATCCCCATGGACCCCAACGGGCTGTCGGACCCCTACGTGAAGCTGAAGCTGATCCCGGACCCCAAGAACCTCTCCAAGCAGAAGACGCGGACGGTCAAGGCCACGCTCAACCCCGTCTGGAACGAGGCCTTCCTCTTGTGAGCCCCTCGGGCGAAGCCCTCGTGTGAATCCCTCGTGCGAACCCCTCGTGTGAATCCCTCATGTGAATCCCTCATGCGAGCCCCTCCTGCGACCCCCCTCGTGTGAATCCCTCGTGCAAACCCCTCGTGCGAACCCCTCATGTGAATCCCTCATGTGAGTCCCTCTTGCAAATCCCTCGTGCAAATCCCTCGTGTGAATCCTTCGTGTGAATCCCTCGTGCAAACCCCTCGTACGAAGCCGTCGTGCAAATCCCTCATTTGAACCCCTCGTGTGAACCCCTTGTGCAAATCCCTCATTTGAAACCCTCGTGCGAACCCCTCGTGCGAATCCCTCTTTTGAACCCCTCGTGTGAACCCCTTGTGCAAACCCCTCATTTGAACCCCTCGTGCGAAGCCCTCATGTGAATCCCTCGTGTGAATCCCTTGTGTGAATCCCTCGTGCAAATCCCTCATTTGAACCCCTCATGTGAATCCCTCGTGTGAACCCGTCGTGCGAAGCCCTCGTGTGAATCCCTCGTGTGAATCCTTCATGTGAATCCCTCTTGTGAATCCCTCGTGTGAACCCGTCGTGCGAAGCCCTCGTGCGAAGCCCTCGTGTGAATCCCTCGTGCGAACCCCTCGTGTGAATCCATGTGAATCCCTCATGCGAGCCCCTCCTGCGACCCCCCTCGTGTGAATCCCTCGTGCAAACCCCTCGTGCGAACCCCTCATGTGAATCCCTCATGTGAATCCCTCTTGCAAATCCCTCGTGCAAATCCCTCGTGTGAATCCTTCGTGTGAATCCCTCGTGCAAAGCCCTCGTACGAAGCCGTCGTGCGAATCCCTCATTTGAACCCCTCGTGTGAACCCCTTGTGCAAATCCCTCATTTGAACCCCTCGTGCGAAGCCCTCACGTGAATCCCTCTTGTGAATCCCTTGTGTGAAGCCCTCGTGTGAATCCCTCGTGTGAATCCTTCGTGTGAATCCCTCGTGCAAACCCCTAGTGCGAAGCCCTCGTGTGAATCCCTCATGTGAAGCCCTCATGTGAATCCCTTGTGTGAATCCCTCGTGTGAATCCCTCGTGCGAACCCCTGGTGTGAATCCTTCATGTGAATCCCTCGTGCGAATCCCTCGTGCAAATCCCTCGTGCGAAGCCCTCGTGTGAATCCCTCATGTGAATCCTTCATGTGAATCCCTCGTGCGAACCCCTCTTGCGAACCCCTCGTGCGAACCCCTCGTGCAAACCCCTCGTGCAAAGCCCTCGTGCGAATCCCTCATTTGAACCCCTCGTGTGAACCCCTTGTGCAAATCCCTCATTTGAACCCCTCGTGCGAAGCCCTCGTGTGAAGCCCTCATGTGAATCCCTCACGTGAATCCCTCTTGTGAATCCCTTGTGTGAATCCCTCGTGCAAATCCCTCGTGTGAATCCTTAATGTGAACCCCTCGTGCGAATCCCTCGTGCGAACCCTTTGTGCGAATCCCTTGTGTGAATCCCTCGTGTGAACCCGTCGTGCGAAGCCCTCGTGCGACTCCCTCGTGCGAACCCCTCATGTGAACTCGTCATGTGAATCCTTCATGTGAATCCCTCGTGCGAACCCCTCGTGTGAGCCCCTCGTGTGAACCCCTCGTGCGAACCCCTCATGTGAATCCCTCTTGTGAATCCCTTGTGTGAATCCCTCGTGCGAAGCCCTCGTGTGAATCCTTCATGTGAATCCCTCATGTGAATCCCTCGTGTGAACCCCTCGTGCGAATCCCTCTTGCGAACCCCTCGTGCAAACCCCTCGTGCGAAGCCCTCGTGTGAATCCCTCATTTGAACCCCTCGTGTGAACCCCTTGTGCAAATCCCTCATTTGAACCCCTCGTGCAAAGCCCTCAAGTGAATCCCTCGTGTGAATCCCTCGTGCGAACCCCTCGTGTGAACCCCTCGTGTGAATCCCTCATGTGAACCCCTCGTGCGAATCCCTCGTGCGAACCCCTCGTGCAAAGCCTCGTGCGGACCCTGTGAATCCTCGTGCAAATCCTCCTGTGAATCCTTGTGCAAACCCACCTGTAAATTCCACCCCTGACCCTCGTGCAAACCCTCGTGTGACCCTGTCAACCCTCGTGTGACCCCGAGGGGGCGTGGGGGCGACTCGTGCGTCGCACGAGGGGTCACGAGGGTGACACGAGGGTGGCACGAGGGTGTGAAGGTGGCACCAGGGGCACGAGGGGACACGAGGGTGACACGAGGATGACTCGAGGGGGTGCAGGGGCGACTCGTGCATCGCACGAGGGGTCACGAGGATGACACGAGGGTGACACGGGGGTGACACGGGGGTGTGAAGGTGGCACCAGGGGCACGAGGGGACACGAGGGTGACACGAGGATGACTCGAGGGTGACACGAGGGGCACGAGGGGGTGCAGGGGCGACTCGTGCATCGCACGAGGGGTCACGAGGATGACACGAGGGCGACACGGGGGTGACATGAGGGTGACACAGGGGTGTGAAGGTGGCACCAGGGGCACGAGGGGACACGAGGGTGACACGAGGATGCCTCAAGGGGGTGCAGGGGCGACTCGTGCGTCGCACGAGGGGTCACGAGGGTGACACGAGGGTACGGGGGTGGCACCAGGGGCACGAGGGGGTGCAGCCATCGCACGAGGGTGACACGAGGGTGACACGAGGGTGACATGAGGATGACCGGAGGGGCACCAGGGGGTGCAGGGGCGACTCGTGCATCGCACGAGGGGTCACGAGGGTGACACGAGGGTGACACGGGGGTGTGAAGGTGGCACCAGGGGCACGAGGGGACACGAGGGTGACACGAGGGTGACACGAGGATGACCGGAGGGGCACCAGGGGGTGCCGGGGTGACTCGTGCGTGGCACGAGGGTGACACGAGGGCACTGGTGCAGCACGCTGCGGCCGGGGGACGCGGAGCGGCGCCTCTCGGTGGAGGTTTGGGACTGGGATCGCACGTCCCGCAACGACTTCATGGGCGCCATGAGCTTCGGCGTCGCCGAGCTCCTCAAGGGCCACGTGGACGGCTGGTGAGCGGCCGCGCACGAGGGGCTTTGCACGAGGAAATGGGGTAATGGGGCTTTGCACGAGGGGAGGGGGCGGTGGGGCTTTGCACAAGGGGCTTTGCACAAGGGGATGTGGCGATGGGGCTTTGCACAAGGGGAGGGGGTGATGGGGCTTTGCACGAGGGGCTTTGCACAAGGGGCTGTGGCAATGGGGCTTTGCACAAGAGGCTTTGCACGAGGGAATGGGGTGATGGGGCTTTGCACGAGGGGCTGAGGCACCAGGGCTTTGCACGAGGGGCTGGGGCAATGGGACTTTGCACAAGGGGCTGGCGTGATGGGGCTTTGCATGAGGGGCTTTGCACGAGGGGCTGGGGTGAAGGGACTTTGCACGAGGGGCTTTGCACGAGGGGCTTTGCACGAGGGGCTTTGCACGAGGGGCTGGGGCGATGGGACTTTGCACGAGGGGCTTTGCACGAGGGGCTTTGCACGAGGGGCTTTGCACGAGGGCCTCGCACGCCCCTGCCCCACGTGTCCCCCCCCCAGGTTCAAGCTCCTCAACCAGGAGGAGGGCGAGTACTACAACGTCCCCGTGGCCGACACCGACGACTGCGGCCTCCGACCCAAGTTCGAGGTGGGGGGGGGACACCCCAAAACCCCCCCCGGGACCCCAAAACCCCCCCTGGAACCCCCAACCCCCCCCGGGACCCCAAAACCCACCTCCTGGGACCCCAAACCCAACCCCTGGGACCCCAAAACCCCCCCCGGGACCCCAAAACCCCCCCTGGGACCCCAAAACCACCCCCGGGACCCCAAAATCCCCCCCGGGACCCCAAAAACCACCTCTGGGACCCCAAAACCAGCCCCTGGGACCCCAAAAACCAACCCCTTGGGACCCCAAAACCCACCTCCTGGGACCCCAAAACGAGCCCCTGGGACCCCAAACCCCCCCCGGGACCCCAAAACCACCCCTGGGACCCCAAAACCACCCCCGGGACCCCCCAAAACCCCCAACTCCCCCTCCAAAGTCCCCCCCTTCTCTTCCAGGCCTGTAATTACCCCCTGGAGCTCTATGAGGTGAGGGGAGCCCTGACCCCCCAGTGTGACCCCCCAGTGTGACCCCCCAGTGTGACCCCCTGACCCCCAAGTGTGACCCCCTGACCCCCCAGTGTGACCCCCTGACCCCCCAGTGTGACCCCCCAGTGTGACCCCCTGACCCCCAAGTGTGACCCCCCAGTGTGACCCCTGACCCCCTCTCTGACCCTCTCTGACCCCCAAATGTGACCCCCGACCCTCAAGTGTGACCCCCAAGTGTGACCCCCAACCTCCGACCCTCTCTGACCCCCAAGTGTGACCCCCTGACCCCAAGTGTGACCCCCTGACCCCCAAGTGTGACCCCCCAGTGTGACCCCCTGACCCCAAGTGTGACCCCCTGACCCTCTCTGACCCCCCAGTGTGACCCCCAAGTGTGACCCCCTGACCCCCAAGTGTGACCCCCCAGTGTGACCCCCTGACCCCCCAGTGTGACCCCCTGACCCCAAGTGTGACCCCCTGACCCCCAAGTGTGACCCCCAAGTGTGACCCTGACCCTCTCTGACCCCCAAATGTGACCCCCTGACCCCCAAGTGTGACCCCCAACCCTCAAGTGTGACCCCCAAGTGTGACCCCCAACCTCCGACCCTCTCTGACCCCCAAGTGTGACCCCCTGACCCCCAAGTGTGACCCCCAAGTGTGACCCTGACCCTCTCTGACCCTCTCTGACCCCCAAGTGTGACCCCCCAGTGTGACCCCCTGACCCCCAAGTGTGACCCTGACCCTCTCTGACCCCCAAGTGTGACCCCCAAGTGTGACCCCCTGACCCCCAAGTGTGACCCTGACCCTCTCTGACCCCCCAGTGTGACCCCCCAGTGTGACCCCCTGACCCCCCAGTGTGACCCCCCAGTGTGACCCTGACCCCCAAGTGTGACCCCCCAGTGTGACCCTCTGACCCCCCAGTGTGACCCCCAAGTGTGACCCTGACCCTCTCTGACCCCCAAGTGTGACCCCCCAGTGTGACCCCCTGACCCCCAAGTGTGACCCTGACCCTCTCTGACCCACAAGTGTGACCCCCTGACCCCCAAGTGTGACCCCTGAGTGTGACCCCTGAGTGTGACCCCAACCTCTGACCCACTCTGACCCCCAAGTGTGACCCCCCAGTGTGACCCCCTGACCCCAAGTGTGACCCCCTGACCCTCTCTGACCCCCCAGTGTGACCCCCCAGTGTGACCCCCTGACCCCAAGTGTGACCCCCTGACCCTCTCTGACCCCCAAGTGTGACCCCTGAGTGTGACCCCTGAGTGTGACCCCAACCTCTGACCCTCTCTGACCCCCAGTGTGACCCCCAAGTGTGACCCCCCAGTGTGACCCCCTGACCCCCTCTCTGACCCCCTGACCCCCCGTGTGACCCCCGACCCCCTCTCTGACCCCCCCTGTCCCCACAGCGGGTCGTGCGGGGGCCCCCCCCCGCGCCGTGCCCCCCGCTGCCCCCCAGCCCCCCGGACGCCCCCCGCGGCGGCTTCTTCCCCTCCGGCCGCTCCGGCCTCGGCGACTTCACCTTCCTCATGGTGCTGGGCAAGGGCAGCTTCGGCAAGGTGGGACCCCCAAACCGGGCACCCCAAAACCCCCGAAACCCCGGGGAGGGCCCTGAACCCCGAAAACTGACCCTGAACCCCAAAACCCGGCCCTGAACCCCCAAAATCCGGCCCTGAACCCCCAAAAATCCAGCCCTGAACCCCGAAAACTGACACTGAACCCCCAAAAATCCAGCCCTGAACCCCAAAAACTGACCCTGAACCCCCAAAACCCGGCCCTGAACCCCCAAAAATCCAGCCCTGGACCCCAAAATCCAGCCCTGAACCCCGAAACCCGGCCCTGAACCCCAAAACCCGGCCCTGAACCCCCAAAAATCCAGCCCGGAACCCCAAAAACTGACCCTGAACCCCCAAAACCCGGCCCTGAACCCCCAAAAATCCAGCCCTGAACCCCAAAAACTGACCCTGAACCCCCAAAACCCGGCCCTGAACCCCCAAAAATCCAGCCCTGGACCCCAAAATCCAGCCCTGAACCCCGAAACCCGGCCCTGGACCCCAAAATCCAGCCCTGAACCCCGAAACCCGGCCCTGAATCCCAAAACCCGGCCCTGAACCCCCAAAAATCCAGCCCTGAACCCCAAAAACTGACCCTGAACCCCCAAAAATCCAGCCCTGAACCCCAAAACCCGGCCCTGAACCCCCAAAAATCCAGCCCTGAACCCCGAAAACTGACATTGAACCCCAAAACCCGGCCCTGAACCCCCAAAAATCCAGCCCGGAACCCCAAAAACTGACCCTGAACCCCCAAAACCCGGCCCTGAACCCCCAAAAATCCAGCCCTGAACCCCAAAACCCGGCCCTGAACCCCCAAAAATCCAGCCCTGAACCCCGAAAACTGACATTGAACCCCAAAACCCGGCCCTGAACCCCCAAAAATCCAGCCCGGAACCCCAAAAACTGACCCTGAACCCCCAAAACCCGGCCCTGAACCCCCAAAAATCCAGCCCTGAACCCCCAAAATCCAGCCCTGAACCCCGAAAACTGACCCTGAACCCCCAAAACCCGGCCCTGAACCCCAAAATCCAGCCCTGAACCCGGAAAACTGACCCTGAACCCCCAAAACCCGGCCCTGAACCCCCAAAAATCCAGCCCGGAACCCCAAAAACTGACCCTGAACCCCCAAAACCCGGCCCTGAACCCCCAAAAATCCAGGCCTGAACCCCGAAAACTGACCCTGAACCCCAAAACCCGGCCCTGAACCCCCAAAAATCCAGCCCTGGACCCCAAAATCCAGCCCTGAACCCCGAAACCCGGCCCTGAACCCCAAAAACCCGGCCCTGAACCCGCAAAAATCCAGCCCTGAACCCCAAAACCCGGCCCTGAACCCCAAAATCCAGCCCTGAACCCCAAAACCCGGCCCTGAACCCCAAAATCCAGCCCTGAACCCGGAAAACTGACCCTGAACCCCCAAAACCCGGCCCTGAACCCCCAAAAATCCAGCCCTGAACCCCAAAAACTGACCCTGAACCCCCAAAACCCGGCCCTGAACCCCCAAAAATCCAGCCCTGAACCCCAAAAACTGACCCTGAACCCCCAAAACCCGGCCCTGAACCCCCAAAAATCCAGCCCTGGACCCCAAAATCCAGCCCTGAACCCCGAAACCCGGCCCTGAACCCCCAAAACCCGGCCCTGAACCCCAAAAATCCAGCCCTGAACCCCCGAAACCAAGCCCTGAACCCTCAAAACCCAGCCCTGAACCCCAAAAATCCAGTCCTGAACCCCCAAAAACCAACCCCGAACCCCAAAAACCCAGCCCTGAACCCCCAAAAATCCAGCCCTGAACCCCAAAATCCAGCCCTGAACCCCGAAAACCCGGCCCTGAACCCCAAAAACCAGCCCTGAACCCCAAAAATCCAGGCCTGAACCCCAAAACCCAGCCCTGAACCCCAAAAATCCAGCCCTGAACCCCGAAAACCCGGCCCTGAACCCCGAAAACTGACCCTGAACCCCAAAACCCGGCCCTGAACGCGGAAAACTGACCCTGAACCCCCAAAACCCGGCCCTGAACCCCCAAAAATCCAGCCCTGAACCCCGAAAACTGACCCTGAACCCCCAAAACCCGGCCCTGAACCCCCAAAAATCCAGCCCTGGACCCCAAAATCCAGCCCTGAACCCCGAAACCCGGCCCTGAACCCCCAAAAATCCAGGCCTGGACCCTAAAATCCAGCCCTGAACCCCGAAACCCGGCCCTGAACCCCAAAAACCCGGCCCTGAACCCCAAAAACCCAGCCCTGAACCCCAAAAATCCAGCCCCGAACCCCAAAAACCCAGCCCTGAACCCCCAAAATCCAGCCCTGAACCCCCAAAACCCACCCCTGGGCATCCCCTGAACCCCAGTCCCTCCCAGTGCCCCCAATCCCAACCCCATCTCGCCTCCCAGTGCCTCCCAGTGCTCCCAACCCTCACCACTTCTCCCCTCCCAGTGCCTCCCAGTCCCTCCCAGTGCCCCCAGTCCCCCCCCATCTCGCCTCCCAGTCCCTCCCAGTGCCCCCAATCCCCCCCCATCTTGCCTCCCAGCGCCTCCCAGTGCTCCCAATCCCCCCCACATCTCACCTCCCATTGCCTCCCAGTCCCTCCCAGTGCCTCCCAGTGCCTCCCAGTGCCCCCAGTCCCCCCCCATCTCGCCTCCCAGTGGCTCCCAGTGGCTCCCAGTCCCTCCCAGTGGCTCCCAGTCCCTCCCAGTCCCTCCCAGTGGCTCCCAGTGCCCCCAGTCCCCCCCCATCTCGCCTCCCAGTCCCTCCCAGTGGCTCCCAGTCCCTCCCAGTCCCTCCCAGTGCCTCCCAGTCCCTCCCAGTCCCTCCCAGTGCCCCCAGTCCCCCCCCATCTCGCCTCCCAGTCCCTCCCAGTGGCTCCCAGTCCCTCCCAGTGCCCCCAGTCCCCCCCCATCTCGCCTCCCAGTCCCTCCCAGTCCCTCCCAGTGCCTCCCAGTCCCTCCCAGTGCCCCCAGTCCCCCCCCATCTCGCCTCCCAGTCCCTCCCAGTGGCTCCCAGCGCCTCCCAGTGCTCCCAATCCCCCCCACATCTCACCTCCCATTGCCTCCCAGTCCCTCCCAGTGCTCCCAACCCTCACCACTTCTCCCCTCCCATTGACTCCCAGTGCCTCCCAGTCCCTCCCAGTGCCTCCCAGTGCCTCCCAGTGCTCCCAATCCCCCCCCCATCTCCCCTCCCAGTGCCTCCCACTGACTCCCAGTCCCTCCCAGTGCCCCCAGTCCCTCCCAGTGCCCCCAGTCCCCCCCCATCTCGCCTCCCAGTCCCTCCCAGTCCCTCCCAGTCCCTCCCAGTGGCTCCCAGTCCCTCCCAGTGCGGTGTCCCCCCCCCCCCCCAGGTGATGCTGGCCGAGCGGCGCGGCACCTCCGAGCTCTTCGCCATCAAGATCCTCAAGAAGGACGTGGTGGTCCAGGAGGACGACGCCGCCTGCACCCTGGTGGAGCGCCGGGTGCTGGCCCTGGGCCCCCGGCCACACTTCCTCACCCACCTGCACTCCACCTTCCAGACCACCGTGAGCACTGGGAGCACTGGGAGCACTGGGAGCCGGCGCTGGGAGGCAATGGGGGGCAGTGGGGGGCAGTGGGGGGAATGGGGGGAATGGGGGGAATGGGGGGCACTGGGAGGGGAGAAGTGCTGAGGGTAGGGAGCACTGGGAGGGACTGGGAGGCACTGGGAGGGACTGGGAGGGGAGAAGCGGTGAGGGTTGGGAGCACTGGGAGGGACTGGGAGGCACTGGGAGGGACTGGGAGGAAATGGGAGGCACTGGGAGTCAATGGGAGGGACTGGGAGTCAATGGGAGGCAATGGGAAGCACTGGGAGTCAATGGGAGGCACTGGGAGGCACTGGGAGGGACTGGGAGGCACTGGGAGGGGAGAAGTGGTGAGGGTTGGGAGCACTGGGAGGGACTGGGATTCAACGGGAGGGACTGGGAGGGGAGAAGTGGTGAGGGTTGGGAGCACTGGGAGGGACTGGGAGGCACTGGGAGGGACTGGGAGGCAATGGGAGGGGAGAAGTGGTGAGGGTTGGGAGCACTGGGAGGCACTGGGAGGCACTGGGAGGCACTGGGAGGTGAGAAGTGGGAAGGATTGAGAGCACTGGGAGGGACTGGGAGTCAGTGGAAGAGACTGGGAGGGACTGGGAGGCACTGGGAGAGACTGGGATGACTTGGGGGGGGGTAACTGGGAGGTACTGGGAGCTACTGGGAGCTACTGGAGCCCCCCCCTTGCCCCCCCCCCAGGACCGTCTGTACTTCGTGATGGAGTATGTGACCGGGGGGGACCTGATGTACCACATCCAGCAGGTCGGCAAGTTCCGCGAGCCCCACGCCACGTGAGTCCCTGCACCCCAAAACCCTCCTGAACCCCCAAATCCACCCCGGGACCCCCAAACCCGACCCCGAACCCCCAAAAATCCGACCCCGAACCCCCCGAATCCACCCCAAAACCCTCCAAATCCAACCCCAAATCCACCTCCTGTGCCCAGAAATCCATCCTGAACCCCAAAATCCAACCCTGAACCCCAAAATTCAACCCTGAACCCCCAAAATACACCCCAAAATCCACCCTAGGACCCCAAAATCCGACCCTGAACCCCTAAAATCCAACCCCGAACCCCCCGAATCCAACCCCGAATCCAACCCCAAATCCACCTCCTGTGCCCAGAAATCCATCCTGAACCCCAAAATCCAACCCTGAACCCCAAAAATGCAACCCAAAATCCACCCTAGGACCTCAAAGTCCAACCCTGAACCCCAAAAATCCAACCCTGAACCCCCCAAATCCAACCCCAAATCCACCTCCTGTGCTCCGAAATCCATCCTGAACCCCAAAATCCAACCCTGAACCCCAAAATTCAACCCTGAACCCCCAAAATCCAACCCAAAAGCCACCCTAGGACCCCAAAATCCAACCCTGAACCCCAAAAATCCACCCCAACCCCTAAAATCCATCCCAAAATCCACCCTTGGACCCCAAAATCCACCCTGAACCCCAAAAATCCACCCCAAACCCCTAAAATCCACCCCAAAATCCACCCTTGGAGCCCAAAATCCACCCTGAACCCCAAAAATCCACCCCAAACCCCTAAAATCCACCCCAAAATCCACCCTTGGAGCCCAAAATCCATCCTGAACCCCAAAATCCAACCCTGAACCCCCAAAATCCAATCCCCAACCCCCAAAATCCATCCCAAAATCCATCCCAAAATCCACCCTTGGACCCCAAAATCCACCCTGAACCCCAAAAATCCACCTTGAAAACCAAACCCCCCCCAAAATCCAACCCCCTGCACCCCAAAATCCACCCTGAACCCCTAAATCCACCCCAAAATCCACCCTTGCACCCCCAAATCCACCCCCTGCCCCCCCCCCAATCACTCCAGGCCCCTCAAGACACCCCAAAATCACCCCCAGGTCCCCCCTCCCAGCCCCCTTGAGACCCCTCCCCCCCCCTCCAAATATCGGGGTGCCCCCCTACACCCCCTTTTTTTATTATTTTAACCCCCCCCTCTAGATTTTACGCGGCAGAAATCGCCATCGGCCTCTTCTTCCTCCACAACCAGGGGATCATTTACCGGTGAGACCCCCCCAAATCCAACCCCGGGAGGCCCTCAAACCTTCCTGAACCCCCAAAATCCCCCCCTGAACCCCCTTTTTTTTGGTGTCCCCCCCAAAATATTAAAAATAGGGACCTGAAGCTGGATAACGTGATGCTGGACGCCCAGGGACACGTCAAGATCACGGACTTCGGGATGTGCAAGGAGAACATGTTTGTGGGGGCCACCACCCGCACCTTCTGCGGGACCCCCGACTACATCGCCCCCGAGGTTTGGGGGGGCCCCAAAACTTGGGGGGACCCCGATATTGGGGGGGGGAGCCCAAGGGTTCGAGGGGGATCCAGCATCCAGAGCATCCAGAGCATCCAGAGCATCAAGGAGGAGGAAGATGTTGAGGGGATCCAAGGGTTTTGGGGGGACTGAGGGGTTTTGGGGGTCCCAAGGCCTTAGGGGAGCCCCAAAACTTGGGGGGACCCCGATATTTTTGGGGGGGAGCCAAGGGTTTGAGGGGTACCCAGCATTCAGAGCATCCAGAGCATCCCAGCATCCAGGAGGATACAGATGTTGAGGGGACCCAAGGGTTTTTGGGGGGGCCCAGGGGTTTTGGGGGGACTCAGGGGCTTTGGGGGGTCCCAAGGCCTTAGGGGAGCCCCAAAACTGGGGGGGACCCCCATATTTTGGGGGGGGAGCCAAGGGTTTGAGGGGGACCCGGCATCCAGAGCATCCAGAGCATCCAGAGCATCCCAGCATCAAGGAGGACCTAGATGGGGGGGACACTAGGGTTTTTTGGGGGGACCCAGGGTTTTTGGGGGGACTCAGGGGTTTTGGGGGGTCCCAAGGCCTTAGGGGAGCCCCAAAACTGGGGGGGACCCCGATATTTTTGGGGGGGAGCCAAGGGTTTGAGGGGGACCCGGCATCCAGAGCATCCAGAATCCAGAGCATCAAGGAGGAGGCAGATGTTGAGGGGATCCAAGGGTTTTTGGGGGGACCCAGGGGTTTTGGGGGGACTCAGGGGTTTTGGGGGGTCCCAAGGCCTATGGGGAGCCCCAAAACTGGGGGGACCCCGATATTTTGGGGGGAGCCAAGGATTTGAGGGGGACCCGGCATTCAGAGCATCCCAGCATCCAGAGCATCAAGGAGGAGGCAGATGTTGAGGGGATCCAAGGGTTTTGGGGGGGACCCAGGGGTTTTGGGGGGACTGAGGGGTTTTTGGGGGTCCCAAGGCCTATGGGGAGCCCCAAAACTGGGGGGACCCCGATATTTTGGGGGGGGAGCCAAGGGTTTGAGGGGGATCCAGCATTCAGAGCATCCCAGCATCCAGGGGGACAGAGATGTGGGGGAACCCAAGGGATTTTGGGGGGTCCCAGGGATTCAGAACACCCCCCACACGAGTTTTGGGGTGCCCCCCCCCAGATCATCGCCTACCAGCCCTACGGGAAGTCGGTCGACTGGTGGTCTTTTGGGGTGCTGCTCTACGAGATGCTGGCCGGGCAGGTGGGTTTGGGGGGGTCCAGGGGCGATTTGGGGGGGACTGGGGGTGATTTGGGGGGGTCCAGGGTTGATTTGGGGGGGTCTTGAGGCAATTGGGGGGGGACTGGGGGTGATTTGGGGGGTCCATGGTTGATTTGGGGGGTCCTGGGGGTCCAGGGTTGATTTGGGGGGCTCTTGAAGTAATTAGGGGGGTCCTGGGGGTGATTTGGGGGCTCCTGGGTTGATTTGGGGGTGTCCAGGGGCAATTGGGGGGGTCCTGGGGGTGATTTGGGGGGCTCCTGGGTTGATTTGGGGGTGTCCAGGGCAATTGGGGGGGTCCTGGGGGTGATTTTGGGGGGTCCAGGGTTGATTTGGGGGGGTCTTGAGGCGATTAGGGGGGTCCTGGGGGTGATTTTGGGGGGTCGTGGGGGTCCAGGGTTGATTTGGGGGGTCTTGAGGCGATTGGGGGGGACTGGGGGTGATTTGGGGGGTCCAGGGTTGATTTGGGGGGGTCTTGAGGCGATTGGGGGGGTCCTGGGGGTGATTTGGGGGGGGTCCAGGGTTGATTTGGGGGGGTCTTGAGGCGATTTGGGGGGGACTGGGGGTGATTTGGGGGGGTCCAGGGTTGATTTGGGGGGGTCTTGAGGCAATTGGGGGGGTTCTGGGGGTGATTTTGGGGGGTCCTGGGATGATTTGGGGGGGTCCTGGGGGTCCAAGGTTGATTTGGGGGGTCTTGAGGCAATTGGGGGGGGTCCTGGGGGTGATTTGGGGGGGTCCCAATTTTTGGGGTGCCCCCCCAGCCCCCCTTCGATGGGGAGGACGAGGACGAGCTCTTCCAGTCCATCCTGGAGCAGACGGTCACGTACCCCAAATCTCTGTCCCGCGAGGCCGTCGCCATCTGCAAGGGGGTGAGTGGGGCCCCCCCAAAATCTTTGGGGCCCCCCCCAAATCTTTGGGGTCCCCCCAAACCCCACAGCCCCCCCCAAACCCTCACAGCCCCCCCAAATCCTTGCCCCCCCCCCCAGTCCCACCTCATCTCTCCTACAGCTTCTCAAACCATGGGGACCCCCCAAAAATCTCGGGGTCCCCCCCCCAAAATCCTTGGAGCCCCCCCAAATCCTTAAGGCCCCCCCAAATCCTTAGGCCCCCCCCAAACCCCTGAACCCCCCCCAAAATCCTTAACCCCCCCTCAAACCCTTAAGACCCCCCCAAAATCTTGGGGTCCCCCCACCTTTTGCTTCTCCCTGTGGCTTCCAGGAGGGTTTTTGGGGGGTTCCCTGATGGATTTGGGGGGGTCCCAGGGGTTTTGGGGGCCCCAGATTTTTTTGGGGGGGCCCTGACCCCCCCCCCCCGAGCCCCCCACTTCCTTACCAAGCACCCTGGCCCCCCCCAAACCCTTAAGACCCCCCAAAATCTTGGGGTCCCCCCACCTTTTGCTTCTCCCTGTGGCTTCCAGGAGGGTTTTGGGGGGTTCCCTGATGGATTTGGGGGGGTCCCAGGGGTTTTGGGGGCCCCAGATTTTTTTGGGGGGGCCCTGACCCCCCCCCCCGAGCCCCCCACTTCCTTACCAAGCACCCTGGCCCCCCCCAAACCCTTAAGACCCCCCCAAAATCTTGGGGTCCCCCCACCTTTTGCTTCTCCCTGTGGCTTCCAGGAGGGTTTTGGGGGGTTCCCTGATGGATTTGGGGGGGTCCCAGAGGTTTTGGGGGCCCCAGATTTTTTGGGGGGGGCCCTGACCCCCCCCGTGACCCCCCCAGTTCCTGACCAAGCACCCCGGGAAGCGGCTGGGGGCGGGGCCGGGGGGGGAGCAGGAGGTTCGCCTGCACCCCTTTTTCCGCTGGACGGACTGGGAGCGCCTGGAGCGTTTGGAGGTGCCCCCCCCCTTCGTGCCCCGCCCGGTGAGTGCACCCCGAAACCCCCCCTGCACCCCAAAAACGCACCTGCACCCCGAAACCCCCCCTGCACCCCCCCCGCACCCCAAAAACCAGCCCCCTGCACCACAAAACCCACCCACACACCCCAAAACCCAGCCCCCTGCACCCCCAAAACCCACCCCAGGACCCCCAAAACCAGCCCCCTGCACCCCAAAAACCAACCCCAGGACCCCCCCCTGCACCCCAAAACCCCCCCTGCACCCCCCCTGCACCCCAAAACCCACCCCAGGACCCCCAAAACCAGCCCCCTGCACCCCCAAAACCCACCCAGGCCCCCCCGTGCACCCCAAAAATAGCCCCCTGCACCCAAAACCCACACACACACACCCAAAACCCAGCCCCCTGCACCCCCAAAACCCACCCAGGACCCCCTCTGCACCCCAAAACCCCCCCTGCACCCCCCCTGCACCCAAAACCCACCCACACACCCCAAAACCCAGCCCCCTGCACCCTCAAAACCAACCCCAGGACCCCCCCTGCACCCCAAAAATAGCCCCCTGCACCCCCAAAACCCACCCAGGACCCCCAAAACCAGCCCCCTGCACCCTCAAAACCAACCCCAGGACCCCCTCCTGCACCCCAAAACCCACCCAGGACCCCCCCTGCACCCCAAAACCCACACACACACCCCAAAAACCAGCCCCCTGCACCCCCAAAACCCACCCAGGCCCCCCCGTGCACCCCAAAAATAGCCCCCTGCACCCCAAAACCCACACACACACCCCAAAACCCAGCCCCCTGCACCCCCAAAACCCACCCAGGACCCCCTCTGCACCCCAAAACCAGCCCCCCGCACCCCCAAAACCCCCCTAGGACCCCCTCCTGCACCCCAAAACCCACCCAGGACCCCCCTCGCACCTCGATCCCCCCCTCCTGCACCCCCAAAACCCACCTAGAACCCCCCCCGCACCCTAAAACCCACTTAGAACCCCCCCCCGCACCCCAAAACCCCCGCAGGACCCCCCCCAACCCCACCCCCCCCTTTTAATTTGGAGGGGCCCCCCCAAAACTTTGGGGGGGGCAGGCGCTCACCCCCCCATTTCTCTCTCTCTCTCTCTGTCTGTCCATCCGCGTTGTCCGTCTGTCCTTCCCCCCCCCCCCGAATTTGGGGGACCCCCCCACTTTTGGGGTTCATTTTGGGGGGGGGCATTTTGGGGGGGTGATTTTTGGGGTCCCCTCTTTGGGGTTCCCTTTGGGGGGGTCCTTTTGGGGTCTCCTATTTTTGGGGTCCCCTTTGGGGGGGCTCATTTTTGGGGTCCTCTATTGCTGTTCATTTTGGGGGGGTCACTTCTGGGGGTCCCCTTTTTGGGGTCCCCCTTTTGGGGGTTCATTTTGGGGGGGTCACTTCTGGGGGTCTCCTTTTTGGGGTCCCCCTTTTTGGGGGTTCATTTTGGGGGGGTCACTTTTGGGGTCCCCTCTTTGGAGTTCCCTTTGGGGGTTCATTTTGGGGTCTCCTATTTTTGGGGTCCCGTTTTGGGGGGGGTCATTTTTGGGGTCCCCTCTGGGATTCATTTTGGGGGGGGTCACTTTTGGGGCTCCCTTTGGGGGGGTTCATTTTGGGGGGGTCACTTTTGGGGTCCCCTATTTGGGATTCCCTTTGGGGGGGGCATTTTGGGGTCTCCTATTTTTGGGGTCCCCTTTTTGGGGTTCCCTTTGGGGGGTTCATTTTGGGGGTCCCTATTTTGGGGGTCCCCTTTTTGGGGTTCCCTTTGGGGGGGTTCATTTTGGGGGGGTCCCTTTGGGGGGTTCACTTTGGGGGTTCCCTTTTGGGGTTCCCTTTTGGGGGTTCATTTTGGGGGGGTCATTTTTGGGGTCCCCTATTTGGGGTTCCCTTTGGGGGGGCATTTTGGGGTCTCCTATTTTTGGGGTCCCCTTTTTGGGGTTCCCTTTGGGGGGTTCATTTTGGGGTCCCTATTTTGGGGGTCCCTATTTTGGGGTCCCCTTTTTGGGGTTCCCTTTTTGGGGTTCCTTTTTGGGGGTTCACTTTGGGGGGATCCCTTTGGGGGGGTTCATTTTGGGGGTCCCTATTTTGGGGGTCCCCTTTTTGGGGTCCCCTTTTTGGGGTTCCCTTTGGGGGGTTCATTTTGGGGGGGTCATTTTGGGGGGGTCCCTTTGGGCTCCTCTTTATGGTCTTCCTCTTGGGGTTCATTTTGGGGGGGTTCCCCTTTTTGGGGTCCCCTTTTTGGGGTTCCCTTTTTGGGGTTCACTTTGGGGGTTCCCTTTTTGGGGTTCACTTTGGGGGGGTTCCCTTTTGGGGGTTCACTTTGGGGGGGTCCCATTTAACCTCCCTTTTGGGGGGTTGCTGGGGGGGGGTGCGTCCTTTCTCCTCTCTCTTCTTGCCTTTCTCCCCTATTTTGGGGTCCCCCCCTTTTTTTTTTGGGGTGCCCCCCCCCCCAAAACCTCACAGTGCGGTCGAAACGGGGAGAACTTCGATAAATTCTTCACTCGAGCCCCCCCCGCTCTGACCCCCCCAGATCAGCTCGTCCTGGCGGGGCTCGACCAGGCTGAATTTTTGGGGTTCACCTACACGAACCCCGATTTCGTGCACCCCGACTCCCGCCTCCCCCCCCCTCCTGACTCCCTCGTCTGAGACACCCCCCACCCCTTCAAATATTGGGGGACCCCCCCCCCAACTTAAAAGCCACCCCCTTACTGCTCACCTCCCCCCCCAAATTTGGGGGACCCCCTCGGTTTTGGGGTCCCCCTCCCCTTTCTGGGGTCCCCCTCCCCTTTTCGAGGTCCCCCCCTTCATTTTATGGGGTCCCCCCTCCCATTTTTAGGGTCCCCCCCACTTTGGGGGACCCCCCCTACTTAGAAGCCACCCCCTTACTGCTCACCTCCCCCCCCAAATTTGGGGGACCCCCTCGGTTTTGGGGTCCCCCTCCCCTTTCTGGGCTCCCCTCCCCTTTCTGGGGCTCCCCCTCCCCTTTTTGGGGTCCCCTTCCCCTTTTCGGGCTCCCCCTCCCCTTTTTGGGGTCCCCCTCCCCTTTTCGGGGTCCCCCCCTTTCATTTTTGGGGGTCCCCTCCTTCTTAACAGCCCCCTCTCCCTACTTCCCCGACCCCCCCCCCAAAATTTTGGGGTCCTCCCCCTTTAGCCCCCCCCGACCCCCCAAAATTTTTGGGGTGCATCCCCCCCCCCAGCTGTGACTCCCCTGGATGAGCTGGAGGGCATTTTGGGGTGCAAGGGGGGGGCCCCCCTCTCCCAAGCTCCTTCCTCGCCCCCCCCGCCCCCCCAAATCTTCAGCCCCCCCTTAGGGCCCCCCAAAACCCCCCAGGGCCCCCCAAAAACCGGACCCCCCCCCCAATATAAAGTGACTGAGCCGGTGTCTGAGTCTGTGTCTGTGGGGGGGGGGGGGAAGGGGGGGTCCCCAATTTCTGGGTCCTTTTTGGGGGGGTCCCCAATTTCTGGGTCCATTGGGGGGGGAATGGGGGGGTCCCCAATTTCTGGGTCCTTTTTGGGGGGGTCCCCAATTTCTGGGTCCATTGGGGGGGGAATGGGGGGGTCCCCAATTTCTGGGTCCTTTGAGGGGGGGGCAATGGGGGGGTCCCCAATTTCTGGGTCCTTTTTTGGGGGGGGTCCCCAATTTCTGGGTCCTTTGGGGGGGGAATGGGGGGGTCCCCAATTTCTGGGTCCTTTGGGGGGGGAATGGGGGGGGTCCCCAATTTCTGGGTCCTTTGGGGGGGGGCAATGGGGGGGTCCCCAATTTCTGGGTCCTTTTTGGGGGGGGTCCCCAATTTCTGGGTCCTTTGGGGGGGGGAATGGGGGGGTCCCCAATTTCTGGGTCCTTTTTGGGGGTGTCCCCAATTTCTGGGTCCTTTTTGGGGGGGTCCCCAACTCCTGAGACCATTGAGGGGGGGTCTTGGGGGGGGTCCCCTAATTCCTGGGTCCTTTTTGGGGGGGGTCCCCAATTTCTGGGTCCTTGGGGGGGGGTCCCCAACTCCTGAGACCATTGAGGGGGGGTCTTGAGGGGGGGTCCCCTAATTCCTGGGTCCTTGGGGGGGTCCCCAATTCCTGGGTCCTTGGGGGGGGTCCCCAACTCCTGAGACCATTGAGGGGGGTCTTGAGGGGGGGTCCCCTAATTCCTGGGTCCTTTTTTTGGGGGGGTCCCCAATTTCTGGGTCCTTTTTGGGGGGGGTCCCCAATTTCTGGGTCCTTGGGGGGGGGTCCCCAACTCCTGAGACCATTGAGGGGGGGTCTTGAGGGGGGGTCCCCTAATTCCTGGGTCCTTGGGGGGGTCCCCAACTCCTGAGACCATTGAGGGGGGTCTTGAGGGGGGGTCCCCTAATTCCTGGGTCCTTTTTTTGGGGGGGTCCCCAATTTCTGGGTCCTTTTTGGGGGGGTCCCCAATTTCTGGGTCCTTTTGGGGGGGGTCCCCAACTCCTGAGACCATTGAGGGGGGGTCTTGAGGGGGGGTCCCCTAATTCCTGGGTCCTTGGGGGGGTCCCCAATTTCTGGGTCCTTTTGGGGGGGGTCCCCAACTCCTGAGACCATTGGGGGGGGTCTTGAGGGGGGTCCCCTAATTCCTGGGTCCTTTTTTGGGGGGTGTCCCCAATTTCTGGGTCCTTTTGGGGGGGGTCCCCAATTTCTGGGTCCTTTTTTTGGGGGGGGTCCCCAACTCCTGAGACCATTGTGGGGGGGTCTTGAGGGGGGGTCCCCTAATTCCTGGGTCCTTTTTGGGGGGGGTCCCCAATTTCTGGGTCCTTTTTTTGGGGGGGGGTCCCTCATTTCTGGCTCCATTGGAGGTGGGGGGGGTGTGGGGATTTTGAGGGGGGGGTCCCCAATTTCTGCTTCTCTAGGGGGGTTCTTTGAGGGGGGGGGGTCCCCCAATTCCCTCTCGGGGGGGGGGGGGTCGCGCGGCCCCTTTAAGGTGACGTCACGGGGTGGGGGGGGGACACACACACACACAAGCCCCTCCCCCCCCCCAAAAAAAAACCCTCCCCCCCCTCCCCCTCCCCCCCCCCCCCGGGGCCGGAGCCGCCGCCAGCGCCGCGTCCGTCTGTCCGTCCGTCCGTCTGTCCGTCCGCAGGAGCCGCCGGGGCCTCTCTCTGTCCGTCTGTCTGTCCGGCCGGCCGTCCTCCAGCGCATCCCCCCCCTCAAACCGACCCCCCACCCCCGTGTCCGTCTGTCCCGCATCCCCCCCCCACCCCCCCCCGGTCCGTCTGTCTGTCTGTCTGTCCTTCAGCTCATCCCTTCCTGCATCCCTCTGTCTGTCTGTCCGTCCTTCAGCTCATCCCTTCCTGCATCCCTCTGTCTGTCTGTCTGTCCTCCATCTCATCCCTCTGTCCGTCTGTCTGTCCTTCATCTCGTCCCTTCCTGCATCCCTCTGTCTGTCTGTCTGTCCGTCCTTCATCCCATCCCTTCCTGCATCCCTCTGTCTGTCTGTCTGTCCTTCAGCTCATCCCCTCCTGCACCCCCCTGTCTGTCTGTCTGTCCTTTATCCCATCCCCTCCTGCATCTCTCTGTCCATCTGTCCGTCTGTCCTTCATCCCTTCCTGCATCTCTGTCCGTCTGTCTGTCCTTCATCCCATCCCCTCCTGCACCCCCTGTCCGTCTGTCCGCCTGTCCTTCAGCTCATCCCTTCCTGCATCCCTCTGTCCGTCTGTCTGTCCTTCAGCTCATCCCCTCCTGCACCCCCCTGTCTGTCTGTCTGTCCTTTATCCCATCCCCTCCTGCATCTCTCTGTCCATCTGTCCGTCTGTCCTTCATCCCTTCCTGCATCTCTGTCCGTCTGTCTGTCCTTCATCCCATCCCCTCCTGCACCCCCCTGTCCGTCTGTCCGCCTGTCCTTCATCTCATCCCTCTGTCTGTCTGTCTGTCCTTCATCCCATCCCCTCCTGCACCCCCCGTCTGTCTGTCTGTCCTTTATCCCATCCCCTCCTGCATCTCTCTGTCCGTCTGTCCGTCTGTCCTTCATCTCATCCCTCTGTCTGTCTGTCTGTCCTTCATCCCATCCCCTCCTGCACCCCCCTGTCCGTCTGTCTGTCTGTCCTTCAGCTCATCCCCTCCTGCACCCCCCTGTCCGTCCGTCTGTCCTTCATCCCATCCCCTCCTGCATCCCCCTATCTGTCTGTCCGTCTGTCCTTCATCCCATCCCCTCCTGCCTCCCTCTGTCCGTCTGTCCCGCATCCCCCCCCGCACCCCCCTGTCCGTCTGTCCCGCATCCCCTCTCCCCCTGTCCGTCTGTCCTGCGGCTCCTCCTGCCCCCCTGTCCGTCTGTCCGTCCTTCAGCGCGTCCTCTCCCTCTGTCCGTCTGTCCCGCATCCCCCCCCCCCTTCATCCCTCTGTCCCTCTGTCTGTCTGTCTGTCCTCCCGCAGCCCCCGTGTCCGTCTGTCCGGCACCTTCTCCCCCCCCCCCCCCCCCAGCCCCGTGTCCGTCTGTCCGTCCGTCCCTGCGTGTCCGTCTGTCCGTCCGATGGCGCCGGGGGCCTTGGGGACAGCGAAGCCGGCGACGCCGTGAGCGGGTGAGGACACACGCGCGTGTGTTTGCACGAGGACCCGTGTGTTTGCACGAGGACGCGCGTGTTTGCACGAGGACGCGTGCGTGTGTGAACAGGAGGGTCAGGCCTCGGCGCGAGGCCCCGCTTGCACGAGGACGCTCGCGCGCACGAGGGTGCGTGTGCACGAGGGTGCGTGTGCACGAGGAGCTGTGTTTGCACGAGGACACGTGTGTGCACGAGGGCACATGTGCGCGAGGTCACGTGTGTGCACGAGGACACGTGTGTGCGAGGTCACGCGCGCGCACGAGGAGCCGTGTTTGCACGAGGATGCGTGTTTGCACGAGGATTCCTGTTTGTATGAGGACGTGTGTTTGCACGTGGATCTGGTTTTGCACGAGGAGCCGTGTTTGCACGAAGACGCATGTTTGCACGAGGATCCATGCTTGCACGAGGAGCCGTGTTTGCACGGGGACATGTGTGTTTGCACGAGGAGCCGTGTTTGCACGAGGAGCCGTGTTTGTGTGTGCGAGGCGTGCGAGGACCCGCCTGCCCCCCTTAGCCCCTTCCAGACCCTCTTTAACCCTTTCCTCTCCCCCTTTAACCCTTTCCTGCCCCTCTTAACCCCTTCCTATCCCACTTTAACCCCTTCCTCCCCCTCTTTAACCCCTTCCTGCCCCCTCAATGCTCTCCTATCCCACTTTAACCCCTTCCAGACCCACTTTAACCCCTTCCAGACCCTCTTCAACCCCTTCCTATCCCCCTTTAACCCCTTCCTCCCCACTTTAACCCTTTCCTCTCCCCCTTTAACCCCTTCCTGCCCCCCTTAACCCCCTTCCAGACCCACTTTAACCCCTTCCTATCCCACTTTAACCCCTTCCTGCCCCTCTTTAACCCCTTCCTGCCCCCCTCAATGCTTTCCTCTCCCCCTTTAACCCCTTCCTCCCCACTTTAACCCCTTCCTCTCCCCCTTTAACCCCTTCCAGACCCACTTTAACCCCTTCCTGCCCCACTTTAACCCCTTCCTCTCCCCCTTTAACCCCTTCCTACCCCACTTTAACCCCTTCCTGTCCCTCATTAACCCCTTCCAGACCCACTTTAACCCCTTCCTCTCCCCCTTTAACCCCTTCCAGACCCACTTTAACCCCTTCCTGCCCCACTTTAACCCCTTCCTCTCCCCCTTTAACCCCTTCCTACCCCACTTTAACCCCTTCCTGTCCCCCATTAACCCCTTCCTGCCCCACTTTAACCCCTTCCTCTCCCCCTTTAACCCCTTCCTACCCCACTTTAACCCCTTCCTGTCCCCCATTAACCCCTTCCAGACCCACTTTAACCCCTTCCTCTCCCCCTTTAACCCCTTCCTCTCCCCCTTTAACCCCTTCCTGCCCACTTTAACCCCTCGCTGCCCCCCTTAACCCCTCGCATCCCGCGTCCCCCGCAGGCTGCAGGATGAGCTCGTGCAGCAGCCGGGCGCTGACGCTGCTGAGCAGCGTGTTCGGGGCCTGCGGGCTGCTGCTGGTGGGCATCGCCGTCAGCACCGACTACTGGCTCTACATGGAGGAGGGGGTGGTGCTCCCCCAGAACCAGAGCACCGAGGTGCGCATGGCCCTGCACGCCGGCCTCTGGAGGGTCTGCTTCTTCGCGGGTACGGAGGCCACCACCCCCCCAAAAAAAAACCTCAGGGGTCTCAGAGGTCTTGGAAGTGTTGGAGGTCTTGGGGGTCTTGGGGATCCTGGGGGTCTTGGGGTTCTTGGAGGTCTTGGAAATCCTGGGGGTCTTGGGGGTCTTGGAGGTCTTGGAAGTGTTGGAGATCTTGGGGGTCTTGGAGATCCTGGGGGTCTTGGGGATCCTGGGGGTCTTGGGGGTCTTGGAGGTCTTGGAAGTGTTGGAGATCTTGGGGGTCTTGGGGATCCTGGGGGTCTTGGGGATCCTGGGGGTCTTGGGGGTCTTGGAGGTCTTGGAAGTGTTGGAGATCTTGGGGGTCTTGGGGGTTCTGGAGGTCCTGGGGATCCTGGGGGTCTTGGGGGTCTTGGAGGTCTTGGAAGTGTTGGAGATCTTGGGGGTCTTGGGGGTTCTGGAGGTCTTGGGGATCCTGGGGGTCTTGGGGGTCTTGGAGGTCTTGGAAGTGTTGGAGATCTTGGGGGTCTTGGGGGTTCTGGAGGTCCTGGGGATCCTGGGGGTCTTGGGGGTCTTGGAGGTCTTGGAAGTGTTGGAGATCTTGGGGGTCTTGGGGGTTCTGGAGGTCTTGGGGATCCTGGGGGTCTTGGGGGTCTTGGAGGTCTTGGAAGTGTTGGAGATCTTGGGGGTCTTGGGGGTTCTGGAGGTCTTGGGGATCCTGGGGGTCTTGGGGGTCTTGGAGGTCTTGGAAGTGTTGGAGATCTTGGGGGTCTTGGAGATCCTGGGGGTCTTGGGGATCCTGGGGGTCTTGGGGTTCTTAAATGTCTTGGAAATCCTGGGGGTCTTGGGGGTCTTGGGGGTTTTGGGAGCTCTGGAGGTCTTGGGGATCTCGAGGGTCTTGGAAGTCTTGGGGGTTCTGGAGGTCTTGGGGGTCTTGGGGGTTTTGGGGGTTTTGGGGGTTTTGGGGGTTCTGGAGGTCTTGGGGATCCTGGGGGTCTTGGGGGTCTTGGAGGTCTTGGAAGTGTTGGAGGTCTTGGGGGTCTTGGAGGTCTTGGGGGTCTTGGAGATCCTGGGGGTCTTGGAGGTCTCAGGGATCTTGGGGTTCTTGGGGGTTCTGGAGGTCTTGGAGATCCTGGGGGTCTTGGGGATTTTGGGGGTTCTGGAGGTCTTGGAGATCTTGGGGGTCTTGGGGTTCTGGAGGTCTTGGAAGTGTTGGAGATCTTGGGGGTCTTGGGGGTTCTGGAGGTCTTGGGGGTCTTGGAGGTCTTGGGGGTTTTGGGGGTCTTGGGGATCCTGGGGGTCTCAGGGGTTCTGGAGGTCTTGGAAGTGTTGGAGGTCTTGGGGGTCTTGGGAGTTCTTAGATGTCTTGGAGATCCTGGAGGTCTTGGAGGTCTTGGAAGTGTTGGAGATCTTGGGGGTCTTGGGGGTTCTGGAGGTCTTGGGGATCTTGGGGGTCTTGGGGGTTCTTAGACGTCTTGGAGATCCTGGAGATCTTGGGGATCCTGGGGGTCTTGGAGGTATCAGGGATCTTGGGGTTCTTGGGGGTCTTGGAAATCCTGGGGGTCTTGGGGGTTCTGGAGGTCTTGGAGAAGCTGGGGGTCTTGGAAGTCTTGGGGGTTCTGGAGGTCTTGGGGATCCTGGGGGTATTGGGGGTCTTGGGGGTTTGGGGGGTTCTGGAGGTCTTGGAGATCCTGGGGATCTTGGGGGTTTTGGGGGTTCTGGAGGTCTTGGGGATCTTGGGGGTCTTGGGGGTTTTGGAGGTCTTGGAGGTCTCAGGGACCTTGGGGTTCTTGGTGGTTCTGGAGGTCTTGGGGATCCTGGGGATCTTGGGGATCCTGGGGGTCTTGGGGGTCTTGGGGGTTCTGTAGGTCTTGGGGATCCTGGGGGTCTTGGGGTTCTTGGTGGTTCTGGAGGTCTTGGGGATCCTGGGGATCTTGGGGATCCTGGGGGTCTTGGGGGTCTTGGGGGTTCTGTAGGTCTTGGGGATCCTGGGGGTCTTGGGGGTCTTGGGGGTTCTGTAGGTCTTGGGGATCCTGGGGGTCTTGGCGATCCTGGGTGTCTGGGGGTTCTTAGATGTCTTGGAGGTCCTGGGGGTCTTGGAAGTCTTGGGGGTTCTGGAGGTCTTGGGGATCTTGGGGATCTTGGGGGTCTTGGGGGTTCTGGAGGTCTTGGGGATCCTGAGGGTCTTGGAAGTCTTGGGGGGGTCTGGAGGTCTTGGGGATCCTGAGGGTCTTGGAAGTCTTGGGGGGGTCTGGAGGTCTCAGGAGTCTTGGAAGTCTTGGGGCTCTTGGGAATCTTAGAGGTCTTGGGGGTCTGGGGGGTTCTGGGGGTCTTGGAGCTCTTGGAAGTCTTGGTGGTCTTGGGGGTTCTGGAAGTCTTGGGGGTTCCGGGGGTCTTGGGGGTCTTGGAGATCCTGGCGGTCTTGGGAGTCTTAGAGGTCTTGGGAGTCTCAGGGGTCCTGGGGGTCTTGGAACTCTTGGAAGTCTTGGGGGTTCTGGAAGTCTTGGGGGTTCTGGGGGTCTTGGAGATCCTGGGGGTCTTGGAGGTCTCAGGGATCTTGGGGTTCTTGGGGATTCTGGAGGTCTTGGGGGATTCTGGGGGTCTTGGGGATTCTGGAAGTCCTGGGGGTCTTGGGGGGTTCTGGAGGGTCTTGGGAGTCTTCGGGGTCCTGGGGGGCTTGGGGGTCTTGGGGGATCTTGGAGATCCTGGGGGTCTTGGAAGCCTTGGGGGTCATGGGGGTCTTAGAGGTCTTGGGGGTCCTGGAGGGTCCTGGGGATCTTGGGAAGTCCTGGAGGCCTCTGGGGGGTTCTCAGGGTCCTGGAAGTCTTGGGGGTCTTGGACATCTTGAGGGTCTTGGGGGGTTCTGGGGGTCCTGGGGGTCTTGGAGCTCTTGGAAGTCCTGGGGGTCTTGGGGGGTTCTGGAAGTCTTGGGGGTTCTGGGGGTCTTGGAGATCCTGGGGGTCTTGGGGGGGTCTAGGGGATTCTTGGGGGTGGGGGCTGCAAGGGGACCTGGTGGGATCTGGAAGGTTCCTTGGGGGGGGATCCTGGGGGTCCTATGGGACCTGGGGGGGATCCAAAGGGACCCTATGGGATCTGGGGGGTCCTGGGGGGGATCCAAGGGGACCCTATGGGATCTGGGGGGGTCCTGGGGGGATCCAAGGGGACCCTATGGGATCTGGGGGGTCCTGGGGGGATCCAAGGGGACCCTATGGGATCTGGGGGGTCCTGGGGGGGATCCAAGGGGACCCTATGGGATCTGGGGGGGCCCTGGGGGGATCCAAGGGGACCCTATGGGATCTGGGGGGGTCCCTGAGGGTGTCACCCCCCCCCCCAGGTCGGGAGAAGGGACGCTGCGTGGCTTCCGAATATTTCCTGGAGCCGGAGATCAACCTGGTGACGGAGAACACGGAGAACATCCTGAGTGAGGGACCGGGGGGGCTATAGGGGGCTATAAGGGGGCTATAAGGGCTCCGTAGGGGACCTATAGGGTCTAGGGGGGATCTATAGGGTCCATAGAGGCTCTAAGGGCTCTCTGGGGCTTCTATGGGGTCTCTAGGGTCTCTATGGGCTCTACAGGGTCCATAGGGTCTCTATGGGCTCTCTGCGGTATCTATGGACTCTATAGGGTCTCCAGGGGCTCTCTAGAGTCTCTGTGGGCTCTATAAGGTCTCTAGGGGCTCTATGGCCTCTATGAGGTCTATAGGGTCTATACGGTCTACAGGGTCTCTAGGGGTTCTATGGGGTCTCTAAGGTCTCTATGGGCTCTATGAGCTCTATGGGGTCTCTAGGGTCTCTATGGCCTTTATAGGGTCTCTAGGGTCTCTATGGCCTCTATAGGGTCTCTAGGGGTTCTATGGGGTCTCTAGGGGCTCTATGGGCTCTATGGCCTCTCTAGGGTCCCTGGGGGCTCTATAGGGTCTCTAGGGTCTCTATGGGCTCTATAGGGTCTCTATGGGGTCTCTAGGGTCTCTATGGGCTCTATAGGGTCTCTAGGGTCTCTATAGGGTCGCTAGGGTCTCTATGGCCTCTCTAGGGTCTATAGGGTCTCTAGGGTCTCTATGGGATCTATAGGGTCTCTATGGCCTCTCTAGGGTCTCTGAGGGCTCTATAGGGTCTCTAGGGTCTCTATAGGCTCTATGGCCTCTCTAGGGTCTCTGGGGGCTCTCTAGGGTCTCTAAGGTCTCTATGGGCTCTATGGGGTCTCTATGGCCTCTATAGGGTCTCTAGGGTCTCTATGGGCTCTCTAGGGTCTCTATGGCCTCTATAGGGTCTCTAGGGTCTCTCTAGCGTCTCTAAGGTCTCTAAGGGGTCTCTAGGGTCTCTATGACCTCTCTAGGTTCTCTGGGGGCTCTCTAGGGTCTCTAAGGTCTCTATGGGCTCTATGGGATCTCTAGGGTCTCTATGGCCTCTATGGGGTCTCTAAGGTCTCTATGGGCTCTCTAGGGTCTCTATGGGGTCTCTAAGGTCTCTATGGCCTCTCTAGGGTCTCTGAGGGCTCTATAGGGTCTCTAAGGTCTCTCTCGGGTCTCTATGGGCTCTCTAGGGTCTCTCTGGGGTCTCTAAGGTCTCTAAGGGGTCTCCAGGGTCTCTATGGCCTCTCTGGGGTCTCTAAGGTCTCTATAGGGTCTCTAGGGTCTCTATGGGCTCTATGGCCTCTCTAGGGTCTCTGAGGGCTCTATAGGGTCTCTAAGGTCTCTCTCGGGTCTCTATGGGCTCTCTAGGGTCTCTCTAGGGTCTCTGAGGGCTCTCTAGGGTCTCTAAGGTCTCTACAGGGTCTCCAGGGTCCCCGGGGGCTCCATAGGGTCTCTAAGGTCTCTATAGGGTCTCCAGGGTCCCCGGGGGCTCCATAGGGTCTCTATGGGCTCTATAGGGTCTCTAGGGTCCCCGGGGGCTCCATAGGGTCTCTATGGGCTCTACAGGGTCTCCAGGGTCCCCGGGGGCTCCATAGGGTCTCTAAGGTCTCTATAGGGTCTCCAGGGTCCCCGGGGGCTCCATAGGGTCTCTAAGGTCTCTATAGGGTCTCCAGGGTCCCCGGGGGCTCCATAGGGTCTCTATGGGCTCTATAGGGTCTCTAGGGTCCCCGGGGGCTCCATAGGGTCTCTATGGGCTCTATAGGGTCTCTATAGGGTCTCCAGGGTCCCCGGGGTCTCCATAGGGTCTCTATGGGCTCTATAGGGTCTCTATAGGGTCTCCAGGGTCCCCGGGGGCTCCATAGGGTCCCCGGGGCCCGTGGTGGGGCCGGGTCTGAGCGGCGTGTCCCGCAGAGACGGTGCGGGCGGCGACGCCGTTCCCCATGGTCAGCCTCTTCCTCGTCTTCACGGCCTTCGTCATCAGCAACGTGGGCCACATCCGCCCCCAGAGGACCCTCCTGGCCTTCGTCTCGGGCATCTTCTTCATCCTCTCCGGTGAGACGCCCGCCCCGCGGGAACCCCAACTAACTGCCCCGCGGGGACCCCAACAACTGCCCCACGGGGACCCCAACTGCCCCGCCACCACCCCCCAGAACCAAAACTGCTCCCCCTGACCCCCCCAAACTACCCCAAGACCAAGATCTCCACCCCAAGGACCTCCATCTCCACCCCAGGACCTCCATATTCACCACAAGGACCTCCATATTCACCACAAGGACCTCCATATCTACCCCCAGGACCTCCATATCTGCCCCAGGACCCCCATATCCACCCCAAGGACCTCCATATCTGCCCCAAGGACCTCCATATCCACCCTGAGGACCTCCATATTCACCACAAGGACCTCCATATTCACCACAGGGACCTCCATATTCACCACAGGGACCTCCATATCTGCCCCAGGACCCCCATATCCACCCCAGGACCCCCATATCTGCCCCAAGGACCTCCATATCCACCCTGAGGACCTCCATATTCACCCCGAGGACCTCCATATCTGCCCCAGGACCCCCATATCTGCCCCAGGACCCCCATATCCACCCCAAGGACCTCCATATCTGCCCCAAGGACCTCCATATCCACCACAAGGACCTCCATATCTGCCCCAAGGACCTCCATATCCACCACAAGGACCTCCATATCCACCCCGAGGACCTCCATATCCACCCCGAGGACCTCCATATTCACCCCGAGGACCCCCATATCTGCCCCAGGACCCCCATATCCACCCCAAGGACCTCCATATCTGCCCCAAGGACCTCCATATCCGCCCCAAGGGCCTCCATATCTGCCCCAAGGACCTCCATATCCGCCCCAAGGGCCTCCATATCCACCCCAGGACCTCCATATCTGCCCCAGGACCTCCATATCCACCCCAAGGGCCTCCATATCCACCCCAAGGACCTCCATATCCGCCCCAAGGACCTTCATATCCACCCCAGGACCCCCATCTCCACCCCAGGACCTCCATCCCCACCCCAAGGACCTCCGCCTCCCCCCCTCGGTGAGCCGGGGGGTGTGGGAGGTGAGGTCGGGCTCCCCCCCCGCAGGGCTCTCGCTGGTGGTGGGCCTGGTGCTCTACATCTCCAGCATCAACGACGAGGTGATGAACCGGCCCAGCGGCTCCGAGCAGTATTTCCAGTATCGCTACGGATGGTCCTTCGCCTTCGCCGCCTCCTCCTTCCTCCTCAAAGAGGTGCGGCCACCAAGCTCCTCCTCCGTGGGGGTGGTGGGACTCCATCTCCACCTCGTTGATGTGTCTCCATCTCCACATTGACGTGTCTCCATCTCCACCTTGACGTGTCTCCATCTCCACATTGACGTGTCTCCATCTCCACCTTGACGTGTCTCCATCTCCACCTTGACGTGTCTCCATCTCCTCCACCTTGACATGTCTCCATCTCCACGTTGACGTGTCTCCATCTCCACATCGACGTGTCTCCATCTCCACCTTGACGTGTCTCCATCTCCACCTTGACGTGTCTCCATCTCCACGTTGACGTGTCTCCATCTCCACATCGACGTGTCTCCATCTCCACCTTGACGTGTCTCCATCTCCACCTTGACGTGTCTCCATCTCCACGTTGACGTGTCTCCATCTCCACATCGACGTGTCTCCATCTCCACCTTGACGTGTCTCCATCTCCACATTGACGTGTCTCCATCTCCACATTGACGTGTCTCCATCTCCACGTTGACGTGTCTCCATCTCCACCTTGACGTGTCTCCATCTCCACCTTGACGTGTCTCCATCTCCTCCACGTTGAGGTGTCTCCATCTCCCCGTTGAGGTGTCTCCATGTCCTCCAGGGGGCCGGGGTGATGTCCGTCTACCTGTTCACCAAGCGCTATGCGGAGGAGGAGCTCTATCGGGCCCCGGCGGGTCTTCTCCGGCCCCGGCTCAGCGCCTGCTCGGGGCTGTCGGGCCAGTTTCTCCAGCCCCGCGCGTGGCCTCGCGCCCGCAGCCCCTCGGACGCCTCCTCCGACGTCTCCATCCAGATGACCCAGAACTACCCCCCCGCCATCAAGTACCCCCAGCACGGGCACCTCTCCACCTCGCCCTGCTAGGGGGGGACACGGGGGGGGGGGGGGGGGCGTGGGGAGGGAGGGGGACATCATGGGGAGGGGGAAGAACATCATGGGGATGGACGTGGGGTTGGACATGGGGAGGAACATCATGAGGATCATGTGGGGAGGGTGAGGAACATCGTGGGGAGGTTGAGGAGCATCATGGGGATGGACGTGGGGAGGGTGAGGAACATCATGGGGAGGGTGAGGAACATCGTGGGGATGGACATGGGGAGGGTGAGGAACATGGGGATGGACGTGGAGAGGGTGAGGAACATCATGGGGAGGTTGAGGAACATCGTGGGGATGGATGTGGGGAGGTTGAGGAACATGGGGATGGACATGGAGAGGGTGAGGAACATGGGGACATGGGGAGAAACGTCATGGGGTTGGACATGGGGAGGTTGAGGAACATCATGGGGAGGTTGAGGAACATCATGGGGAGGGTGAGGAACATCATGGGGATGGACGTGGGGTTGGACGTGGGGAGGAACATCATGAGGATCATGTGGGGAGGGTGAGGAACATCATGGGGAGGTTGAGGAACATCATGGGGAGGTTGAGGAACATCATGGGGATGGACGTGGGGAGGGTGAGGAACATGGGGATGGACATGGAGAGGGTGAGGAACATGGGGACATGGGGAGAAACGTCATGGGGTTGGACATGGGGAGGTTGAGGAACATCATGGGGCTGGACGTGGGGCTGAGGGAAGGGTGAAGGACCTCACAGGGCTGGACGTGGGGAGAGGGAGGAACCCGGGGAGGGTGAGGAACACACACGGGGACACGGGGAGGAGCATCACGGGGGTGGGACACGGCGAGGGGGAGGGACATCACGGGGATGGACACGGGGAGGGGGAGGGACACGGGGACCTGGGGAGGCTGGGAGGGAGCGTGGGGACGTCTGGGGCCACCAGGGCTGGGGGAGACGTCTGGGGCCACCAGGGCTGGAGGAGACATCAGGGGCCACCAGGGCTGGAGGAGGATTTGGGGACAGAGACCTCTGGGGCCACCAGGGCTGGAGGAGGATCTGGGGACAGAGACCTCTGGGGCCACCAGGGCTGGAGGAGACCTTTGGGGCCACCAGGGCTGGAGACATCAGGGGCCACCAGGGCTGGAGGAGGATTTGGGGACAGAGACCTCTGGGGCCACCGGGGGGGTTGATGACACTGGGGACAAGCGGGACCCCCAGGACCCGGCTCGGCGGCCATCTTGGCACCTCAACCACGGCCACCGCGGCCACCAAGGGGCAGGGGGTGGCTCGGCGGCCATCTTGGCCCAACCCCGGTGGCCCAGAACAGACAGGAAGTGACCCAGCGGCCATCTTGTCCCACCGCTATGGCCAACAGTGGACAGGAAGTGACCCAGTGGCCATGTTTTCTGGCTCCTGTGGCCAAGAAAGGACAGGAAGTGATCCAGCGGCCATCTTGGCCCACCACTATGGCCGACAGTGGACAGGAAGTGACCCAGCGGCCATCTTGGCCCACCACTATGGCCAACAGTGGACAGGAAGTGACCCAGCGGCCATCTTCTCTTGTCATCCATGGCCACCAATAGGTGGGAAGTGACCCAGCGGCCATGTTTTCTGGCTCCTGTGGCCAAGAAAGGACAGGAAGTGACCCAGCGGCCATCTTGTCCCACTGCTATGGCCAACAGTGGACAGGAAGTGACCCAGCGGCCATCTTCTCTTGTCATCCATGGCCACCAATAGGTGGGAAGTGACCCAGCGGCCATGTTTTCTGGCTCCTGTGGCCAAGAAAGGACAGGAAGTGACCCAGCGGCCATCTTGTCCCACTGCTATGGCCAACAGTGGACAGGAAGTGACCCAGCGGCCATCTTCTCTTGTCATCCATGGCCAAGAAGTGACCCAGCAGCCATCTTGTCCCACTGCAATGGCCAAGAAAGGACAGGAAGTGACCCAGCGGCCATCTTGTCCCACCGCTATGGCCAACAGTGGACAGGAAGTGACCCAGCGGCCATCTTCTCTTGTCATCCATAGCCAACAGTGGACAGGAAGTGACCCAGCAGCCATCTTGTCCCACCACTATGGCCAAGAAAGGACAGGAAGTGAGGCAGCGGCCATGTTTTCTGGCCCCCCGTGGCCACCAATAGGTGGGAAGTGACCCGGCGGCCATCTTGTCCCACCGCTATGGCCAAGACAGGACAGGAAGTCACCCAGCGGCCATCTTCTCCAGCCAATCGCCGCCCACGCAAGGCAGGAAGTGGCCCGGCCGCCATCTTTAGCACCTCCTCGTGACCCCTGGCTGGTGGGGGCCCTTCCAGGAGAGGACCTTGGGGGGGGACACACACCCCGGTCACCCCCCCCCCCACCGGCTTCTCAGCTGCTTTTGAGCCCCTTTGGCTTCAGCGATGCTTCGCCCCGCCCCCCCCTCAATTTCGGGGTGTCCCCCCCCCCCCCAACCTGCGTGGCTGGTCCACGGGGGGTCGGCTGCCGGCTCTCGTTAGCACAAATTAGGGGGGGGGGGGGCCTTGGGGGTGGGGGAGCAGACGCGGGGTCCTTCTTGGGGGGGGTGGGGGGGTGGGGGGGGGAGGGGGGAGCGGTTTTGGGGTGGGGGGGAGCCTCGCGTTCCCCAAATTTAGGGGGGGGGTCGGGCACAAGCCCCCCCCTCCCCAATTCCTCTGGCAATAAAATGGCTTCCATATGTAGCTTCCCCCCCCCCAAAAAAAAATAAATAGAGGGGGGGGTTGGGGTTAAACACCCCCCAAAGTTGGGGGGCAGCGGGGGGGGGGCAGCGGGGCTGGGGGAGGGGGGGTCCCCTTGGCTTTTAGGGGGGGGCCCCCCCCCGTTTTTGCTGCCCCCCCCCTCCATGATTTGTAAATAGGGAGCGACTGCAATAAAGGATTTAAATTACGACCCCCCCCCCCCGTGTCGTGTGAGCCCCAAAATCCCCCCCCGGGACCCCAAAATCCACCCCCCGGGACCCCAAAATCCCCCACGTGTTACCCCTAAATCGCCCCCAGACTCCAAATTCCGCCCCCCCCCCCCCAGACCCCCAAATCCCCCCCGGGACCCCAAAATCCCCCACGTGTTACCCCTAAATCGCCCCCAGACTCCAAATTCCGCCCCCCCCCCAGACCCCCAAATCCCCCCCGGGACCCCTAAATTCCCCCCCCCCGGACCCCAAATTGCCCCCCAGGGACCCTCCCCTCCCCCCCATGGGAAGCGGGGGGGAGCAATTAGGGATTGGGGGGTGTAATTAACGGCTGGGGGGGCTGATAGGGGTAATTAGGGGCTGGGGGGGTCAATTAGAGGCTGATGGGGGTAATTAGAGGCCCCCTACAGGTAATTAGGGGTTGGGGGGTGCAATTAAGGGCTAAGAGGGGGTAATTAAGGGGCTGGGGAGTAAGCAAGTGGCTGGGGGTAATTAAGAGCGAAAGGGAGGGTAATTAAGGACTAAAGGGGAGTAAGTAAGTGGCTGGGGGTAATTAAGAGCTAAAAGGGGGTTAATGAAGGGCTAAGAGGGGCTAATTAAGGGCTAAAGGGGGTTAATTAAGGGCTAAAGGGCATAATTAAGGGCTAAAGGGGGTTAATTAAGGGCTAAAAGGGGTGCTTAAGGGGTTAAATGGGGGTAATTAAGGGGCTAAGGGGGGTAATTAAGGGCTAAGGGGGTAATTAAGGGCTAAATGGGGGTAATTAAGGGCTTAGGAGGTAATTATGGGCTAAAGGGGGTTAATTAAGGGGCTAAAGGGGGTAATTAAGGGCTAAGGGGCTAATTAAGGGCTAAGGGGGTAATTAAGGGCTAAATGGGGTAATTAAGGGGCTTAGGGAGGTAATTATGGGCTAAAGGGGGGTTAATTAAGGGGCTAAAGGGGGGTAATTAAGGGCTAAGGGGCTAATTAAGGGCTAAGGGGGGTTAATTAAGGGGCTAAGGGGGTTAATTAAGGGGCTAAGGGGGTTAATTAAGGGGCTAAAAGGGGCTAATTAAGGGCTAAAGGAGGTTAATTAAGGGCTAAGGGGAGTGTTAATTAAGGAGCTAAGGGGGTAATTAAGCGCTAAAGGGTGGTTAATTTAAGGGGCTAAGGGGTTAATTAAGGGCTAAGGGGGTATTTAAGGGGCTAAAAGGGGCTAATTAAGGGCTAAAGGGAGCGTTAATTAAGGGGCTAAGGGGGGTAATTAAGCGCTAAAGGGGTGGTCAATTAAGGGCTAAAGGGGAGTTAATTAGGGCCTAAGGGGGGTAATTAAGGGGCTAAAGGGGGGAATTAAGGGCTAAAGGAGGTTAACTAAGGCTAAGGGGGGTTAATTAAGGGCTAAAGGGGTGGTTAATTAGGGGCTAAGGGGGGTAATTTAACGGCTAAGGGGGGTAATTAAGGGCTAAGAGGGGGATATTAACGGCTAAGGGGGGGTAATTAACGGCTAAGGGGGGTAATTAACGGCTAAGGGGGGTAATTAAGGGCTAAGGGGGTATTTAAGGGGCTAAAAGAGGCTAATTAAGGCTAAAGGGAGCGTTAATTAAGGGGCTAAGGGGGGTAATTAAGCGCTAAAGGGGTGGTTAATTAAGGGGCTAAACGGGAGTTAATTAGGGGCCTAAGGGGCGTAATTAAGGGCTAAAGGGGGAATTAAGGGCTAAAGGAGGTTAATAAGGGCAAGGGGGGGTTAATTAAGGGGCTAAAGGGGTGGTTAATTAGGGGGCTAAGGGGGTAATTAAGGCTAAGAGGGGGTAATTAAGGGCTAAGGGGGGTAATTAAGGGCTAAGGGGGGTAATTAAGGCTAAGAGGGGGTTATTAACGGCTAAGGGGGATAATTAAGAGGTAAGAGGGGGTAATTAAGGGCTAAGGGGGGTAATTAACGGCTAAGGGGGTAATTAACGGCTAAGAGGGGGTAGTTAAGGGCTAAGGGGGGTAGTTAAGGGCTAAGGGGGGTAATTAAGGGCTAAAGAGGGGTAATTAAGGGCTAAGGGGGGTAATTAAGGGCTAAGGGAGGTAATTAACGGCTAAGGGGGGTAATTAAGAGCTGGGGGGAGCAGGCCCCCCCTCCCACCGCCCGGGGGGGGCGTGGCCTCGCGGTTGCCATGGCGACGCCGCAGCATCCCTGTCTCCATGGCAACGGCGACCGAGCCTCCCCCGCTCCCCTCCCCCCCCACGTCCCCCCCCCCGGCACAAGCCCCGCCCCCTAGTGACGTCACCCCCGAACCTTCCAGGCCCCGCCCCCTCCTTTTTGGACACCCCCCCCTCTTTTTTTTTCCCCCCCC
>NW_027206930.1:98722-118974 GCF_032191515.1 Phaenicophaeus curvirostris
TCCCCAGATTTTGGGGTCCCTCCCAAAAAGGGGGAGGGGCGAGTGGGGGGGGGTGGAATCTCAATATTGGGGTCCCCGAGTGGGTTGGGGGGTGCGGGGGGGTCACTTTTTGGAGTCCCCTCCTAGCGCCTGGACCAAGGGGGTCCCCGATAATTGGGGAGCTCAGAGGTGGCTTTTTGGGGTCCCCTCTTCATCCACCACCTAGACCAAGGGGGTCCCCAAAAATTGGGGGGCTCAGAGGTGGCTTTTTGGGGTCCCCCTCCCACCACCTGGACCAAGGAGGCTCAGAGGTCAGATTTGGGGTCCCCTCCTTGTCCTTCACCACTTGAACCAAGGGATCCCCAAAAATTGAGGGGGTTGAGAGGTCAAACTCGGGGTCCCCTCTTCACCCACCACCTAGACCAAGGGGGGTCCCCAAAAATTGTGCGGCTTGAGAGGTGAAATTTGGGGTCCCCTCTTCATCCACCACCTAGACCAAGGGATCCCCAAAAACTGAGGGGCTCAGAGATCAAATTTGGGGTCCCCTCTTTGTTTTTCACCACCTAGACCAAGGGATCCCCAACAATTGTGGGGTTGAGAGGTCAAACTTGGGGTCCCCTCTTCATCCACCACCTAGACCAAGGGGATCCCCAATCATCGTGGGGTTGAGAGGTCAAACTCGGGGTCCCCCCCTCGTCCACCGCCTAGACCAAGGGGGGTCCTCAAAAATTGAGGGGGTTGAGAGGTCAAACTTGGGGGTCCCCTCTTCATCCACCGCCTAGACCAAGGGATCCCCAAAAATTGGGGGGCTCAGAGGTCAAATTTGGGGTCCTCTCTTCATCCACCGCCTAGACCAAGGGGATCCCCCATCACCGTGGGGTTGAGAGGTCAAACTCGGGGGTCCCCCCCTCGTCCACCCCCTGGAGCCAGGACCCCCCCCAGCCCTCGGGGGCCTCGGAGGCGGCTTTTTGGGGTCCCCCCGAGCTCCGCTCCAGGCTGGAGTCGCTCAAGCTGTGGAATGGCGGAGGGGGGTGGTGTGGTGCGAGAAGGGGGTTCAGGTCCTCCTGACGGCGGTGGGCGCCTTCGCCGCCTTCGGCCTCATGACCATCGCCATCGGCACCGACTACTGGCTCTACGCCGCGCGCCTTCATCTGCAACACCAGCAACGTCTCCGGCGAGGACGCCGCTCACCGCGACCGCCGCGACCCCGGGGGCCTGACCCACTCGGGGCTCTGGAGGATCTGCTGCCTCGAAGGTGGGCGTGGAAGCGATAGGAGGAAGGTTTGGGGGCGGCGTTTGAGGGGGTTTGGGGCGTCGTTATGGGGGTTTGGGGCATCATTGAGGGGGTTTGGGGCATCGTTGAGGAGTTTTGGACGTCGTTATGGGGGCTTTGGGTGTCGTTGAGGGGGTTTGGGGTGTTGTTATGGGGGTTTGGGGCGTCGTTGAGGGGGGTTTGGGGCATCGTTGAGGAGTTTCGGATGTTGTTATGGGGCTTTGGGTGTCATTGAGGGAGTTTGAGGTGTCGTTATGGGGGTTTGGGGTGTCATTGAGGGGGGTTTGGGGGCGTCGTTGAGGGGGTTTGGGGTGTCGTTGAGGAGTTTTCGGACATCGTTTATGGGGCTTTGGGTGTCATTATGGGGGCTTTGGGGCGTCGTTATGGGGGTTTGGGGCGTCGTTATGGGGGTTTGGGGTGTCATTGAGGGGGTTTGGGGTGTCGTTGAGGGGGTTTGGGGTGTCGTTGAGGAGTTTCGGACATCGTTATGGGGCTTTGAGTGTCGTTATGGGGGTTTGGGGCGTCGTTATGGGGGTTTGGGGCGTCGTTGAGGAGTTTCGGACGTCGTTATGGGGGCTTTGGGTGTCGTTGAGGGAGTTTGGGGCATCATTATGGGGGGTTTGGGGCGTCCTTATGGGGGTTTGGGGTGTCATTGAGGGGTTTGGGGTGTCGTTATGGGGGTTTGGGGTGTCGTTGAGGGAGTTTTGGGGCATCGTTGAGGGGGTTTGGGGTGTCGTTATGGGGGTTTGGGGTGTCATTGAGGGAGTTTGGGGTGTTCTTATAGGGATTTGGGGTGTCGTTGAGGGGGTTTGGGGCATCGTTGAGGAGTTTCGGACGTCGTTATGGGGCTTTGGGTGTCATTGAGGGAGTTTGGGGCGTCGTTATGGGGGTTTGGGGCATCGTTATGGGGCTTTGGGGCGTCGTTATGGGGGTTTGGGGCGTCATTGAGGGGTTTCAGGCATCGTTATGGGGGGTTTGGGTGTCATTGAGGGAGTTTGGGGTGTCGTTGAGGGGGTTTGGGGTGTCATTATGGGGGTTTTGAGTGTCATTGAGGGGTTTGGGGCGTCGTTATGGGGCTTTGGGTGTCATTGAGGGAGTTTGGGGCATCGTTATGGGGGTTGGGGGTGTCGTTGAGGGAGTTTGGGGTGTCATTGAGGGGGTTTGGGGCATCATTATGGGGGTTTGGGTGTCATTGAGGGAGTTTGGGGTGTCGTTATGGGGGTTTGGGATGTCGTTGAGGTGTTTTGGGTGTTGTTATGGGGGTTTGGGGCATCTTTAGGGGGGTTTTGAGTGTCATTGAGGGGGTTTGGGGTGTCTTTGTGGGGGTTTGGGGTGTCGTTATGGGGGTTTGGGTGTCATTGAGGGAGTTTGGGGTGTCATTGAGGGGTTTGGGGTAGCTTTATGGGGGTTTTGAGTGTCATTGAGGGGGTTTGGGGTGTCGTTGAGGGCTTCATGGCGTCGTTGAGGGCTTCATGGCGTCGTTGAGGGCTTCATGGCGTCATTGAGGGCTTCATGGCATCATTGAGGGGTTCATGGTGTCGTTGAAGGCTTCATGGCATCGTTGAGGGGTTCATGGCATCATTGAGGGGTTCATGGTGTCGTTGAGGGCTTCATGGCATCATTGAGGGGTTCATGGTGTCGTTGAGGGCTTCATGGCGTCATTGAGGGCTTCATGGCGTCATTGAGGGCTTCATGGCATCGTTGAGGGGTTCATGATGTCGTTGAGGGGTTCATGGTGTCATTGAGGTCCTCGTGGCGTCGTTGAGGTCCTCGTGGTGTCACTGGGAGAAGCTCAAGGTGTCATTGAGGTCCTCGTGGCATCGTTGAGGGCCTCGTGGTGTCACTGGGAGAAGCTCAAGGCGTCGCTGGGGGCCTCGTGGCCTCGTTGGGGGCAGCTCGTGCTGATTTGGGGTCTCGGGGGGTCTCGTGGCCTCCCTGGTGGCCCCGTTGGGGACATCGGTGGCGTTGGACGGGCCCCACAGCCCCGTGGTGGCGCGGTTGGAGGTGGCCCCAGCGTCCCCATCCCCAGTGTCCCCATCCCCGCGGTGTCCCCATCCCCGTCCTCGTGATGTTCCCTTCCTCGTGATGTCCCCGTGCTGTCCCCATTCCTGTCCTTGTGATGTCCCCCACCCCCACCCCGTGATGTCCCTGTGGCCACTGGGTCCCCGTCCACATCCAAATTGTCACCGTGTCCCTGTCCCGGCGACGGCTCCAGCCCCGATGTCCCTGTCCCCACCGTGGCCCCAACCCCATAGCCCTGTCCCCGTGTCCCCATCCCGTGTCCCCCTGTCCCCAATGTCCCCATCCCGCGTCCCTGTGTCCCCACGCTCTCCCTGTCCCCGTGTCCCGGTGTCCCCAGGCTGTCCCCATGTCCTCCTGTCTCCGTGTTGTCCCCATCCCATGTCCCCACCTGGTCCCTGTCCGCATTTCATATCCCCATCCCTGTCCCCGATGTCCCCATGTCCCCATGTCCCCATCCCTGTCCCCGATGTCCCCATGTCCCCGATGTCCCCATATCCCCGATGTCCCCATATCCCCATGTCCCCATCCCTGTCCCCAATGTCCCCATGTCCCCATGTCCCCATCCCTGTCCCAATGTCCCCAATGTCCCCATGTCCCCAATATCCCCATGTCCCCCATGTCCCCATCCCCATCCCTGTCCCCATGTCCCCAATGTCTCCATGTCCCCATCCCTGTCCCCAATGTCCCCATGTCCCCAATGTCCCCATGTCCCCGTCCCTGTCCCCAATGTCTCCATGTCCCCAATGTCCCCAATGTCCCCATGTCCCCATGTCCCCATCTCTCTCCCCAATGTCCCCATGTCCCCAATGTCCCCATGTCCCCATCCCTGTCCCCGCTGTCCCCATGTCCCCATTGTCCCCATGTCCCCATCCCCATCCCTGTCCCCATGTCCCCAATGTCTCCATGTCCCCACTGTCCCCGTGTCCCCACTGTCCCCTCACTGTCCCCGTGTCCCCAATGTCCCCATGTCCCCAATGTCCCCACTGTCCCCTCACTGTCCCCGTGTCCCCATCCCTGTCCCCATGTCCCCACTGTCCCCCATGTCCCCATGTCCCTAATGTCTCCATGTCCCCATCCCTATCCCCAACGTCCCCATGTCCCCGACGTCCCCATGTCCCCAATGTCCCCATCCCTGTCCCCAATGTCCCCATGTCCCCATGTCCCCATCTCTCTCCCCAATGTCCCCAATGTCCCCACTGTCCCCGTGTCCCCAGGCCTGAAGCGGGGGCTCTGCCTGAAGATCAACCACTTCCCGGATGACCTGGAGTACGACCACGACAGCGCCGAGTACCTGCTGCGTGAGTCGCCATGGCAACCAGCCCGGCATCCCCCTGTCCCCATGGCAACCAGCCCCGCATCCCCCTGTCCCCATGGCAACCAGCCCCGCATCCCCCTGTCCCCATGGCAACCGCCTTGCTATAGGCATCCCCCCCCCATCGCCACGGCAACCGCTTCAGCATCCCCCCCATCGCCATGGCAACCACCTCCCCCCCCCAAAAACCATCCCAGCAACCACAGAAGCGTTGCCACGGCAACCATCCCAGCATCGTCACGGCAACGCCTCGACACCCGGTGCGGCGTCGCCGTGGCAACCGCCTCGGGGTTGCCCCCGGCAACCGCTCCCAGCATCAGCCTGGCGGGTGCCACGGCAACCAGGGAGCGGCTTCCAGCGATGGGGTTGCCATGGCAACGGCCTCCCCTTAGCAACAGGGATGCTGGGGGCCACTGCTCGGCCTCCTCACTGGCCACCAGCCCTGGGGACCCAGTGGCCACCAGCCTTGAGGTCCCAGTGGCCACCAGCCTTAGGGTCCCAGTGGCCACCAGCCCTGAGGCCCCATTGGCCACCAGCCCTGAGGCCCCATTGGCCACCAGCCTTGAGGTCCCAGTGGCCACCAGCCCTGGGGTCCCGTTGGCCACCAGCCCCTTTATGATCGATCCTCTCCCATTGGCCACCAGCCTTGGGCTCCCATTGGCCACCAGCCCTGAGGCCCCATTGGCCACCAGCCTTAAGGTCCCAGTGGCCACCAGCCTTGGGCTCCCAGTGGCCACCAGCCCCTTTATGATCGATCCTCTCCCATTGGCCACCAGCCCTGGGGTCCCAGTGGCCACCAGCCCTTTACCATCGATCCTCTCCCATTGGCCACCAGCCGTGAGGCCCCATTGGCCACCAGCCCTGAGGCCCCATTGGCCACCAGCCCTGAGGCCCCATTGGCCACCAGCCCCTTTACCATCGATCCTCTCCCATTGGCCACCAGCCTTGAGGTCCCATTGGCCATCAGCCTTGGGCTCCCATTGGCCACCACCCTGTACCATCGATCCTCTCCCATTGGCCACCAGCCTTGGGCTCCCAGTGGCCACCAGCCCCTTCATGATCGATCCTCTCCCATTGGCCATCAGCCTTGGGCTCCCATTGGCCACCACCCTGTACCATCGATCCTCTCCCATTGGCCATCAGCCTTGGGCTCCCAGTGGCCACCAGCCCTGTACCATTGATCCTCTCCCATTGGCCACCAGCCTTGGGCTCCCAGTGGCCTCCAGCCCCTTTATGATCGATCCTCTCCCATTGGCCACCAGCCCTGAGGTCCCAGTGGCCACCAGCCTTGGGGTCCCATTGGCCACCAGCCTTGAGGTCCCAGTGGCCACCAGCCCCTTTATGATCGATCCTCTCCCATTGGCCACCAGCCCTGAGGTCCCAGTGGCCACCAGCCCCTTTATGATCGATCCTCTCCCAGTGGCCACCAGCCGTGAGGTCCCAGTGGCCACCAGCCCTGAGGTCCCAGTGGCCACCAGCCCCTTACGATCGCTCCCCTCCCGCCGGCCCCCAGCCCCGGGGCCCCCGTTGCCCCGCGGTGGCCGCCACTTGCCCGCTGTGGCCCCGCAGGTGTCGTCCGGGCCTCCAGCATCTTCCCGATCCTGAGCGCGGTGCTGCTGCTCCTGGGGGGCGTCTGCGTGGCCGCCGGCCGCCTCCACCGCACCCGCCCCGGCCTCGTCCTCGGCGCCGGCATCCTCTTCGTCGCCGCCGGTGGGTGCGGGACGGGGTCCGGGGGGGGGGGGGGTCCCTGAATCCCATGGGATCCACTGGGAAGGATCCTTCTCCTTCTCCTTCATCTTCATCCCTCATCCCACCTCTCAGCCCTCATCCCATCCCTTCTCCTTCATCCTCATCTCTCATCTTCCACCTCTCAGCCCTCGTGCTCCGTTCCTCATCCTTTTGCCCCTGTCCCTCATCCCTTCTCCTTCATCCCGTCTTCATCCCTCGTCTTCATCCCTCATCTTCATCCCTCGTCTTCATCCCTTCTTCTTCATCCCTTCCCCTTCATCCTTCATCCTTCATTCCTTGTCTTCATCCCTTCCCCTTCATCCTTCATCCTTTATTCCTTTTCCTTCATCCCTCGTCTCTCATCCCTTCCCCTTCACCCCTTCCCCTTCACCCCTTCCCCTTCACCCCTTCCCCTTCACCCCTTCTCCATCACCCCTTCTCCATCACCCCTTCTCCATCACCCCTTCTCCATCACCCCTTCTCCATCATCCCTTCTCCATCATCCCTTCTCCATCACCCCTTCTCCATCACCCCTTCTCCATCATCCCTTGTCTTCATCCCTTGTCTTCATCCCTTGTCTTCATCCCTCATCTTCATCCCTCATCTTCATCCCTTCTCCTTCATCCCTTCTCCTTCATCCCTCGTCCTTCATCCCTCGTTCTTCATCTCTTGTCTTCATCTCTTGTCTTCATCCCTTGTCTTCATCCCTTCCCCTTCATCCTTCATCCCTTCTCCATCATCCCTTCTCCATCATCCCTTCTCCATCATCCCTTCTCCTCATCCCTTCTCCATCATCCCTTCTCCTTCATCCCTTCTCCATCCCCCCTTCTCCATCACCCCTCATCTTCATCCCTTCTCCCCCCTCCCCTCCCCCCCCCCCTCACCCCCTTTTTCCCCTCCCCCCCCAAGGCCTCAGCAACATCATCGGGGTCATCGTCTACATCTCGGCCAACGCCGGCGACCCCGGCACCAAGCGGGACGAGGACAAGAAGAGCCACTACTCCTACGGCTGGTCCTTCTACTTCGGCGGCCTCTCCTTCATCGTGGCCGAGGCCATCGGCGTCCTCGCCGTCAACCTCTACATCGAGCGCCACCGCAAAGCCCGGGCCGGGGGGGGTCCCGGGGGGGGGACAGGCCCTGGCCCTCCTCATCCTCCTCATCCTCCTCCTCTCCCACCTCCACCACCACCTCCGTCTTCATCCTCCTCCTCCTCCCGCCTCCCTCGGCCTCGGCCTCGACGCCGCTCGCGCTCCAGCTCTCGCTCCAGCGAGCCGGGACGCTCCTCGACGCCCCCCCCCCAACCGCCGCCCCCCCCCCAAGGAAAAGGGGGTACAGGGGGTCTAAGTGGGGGGGGACCCCCTCCTCCAGGTGACATCTCCATGTACACCCTCACCCGGGAAGCTGGGGGGGTCCCCAGCCCGGCCCCCCCCGCCCCCCCGCCTCAAACTCCCTCCGCGCCCCCCCCCGGCACCCCGGGCCCCCCCCCCTTTTTGCAGCTGCACAACGCCTTCGGCAAAGAGGGGGCCCCCCCCACCCCCCAAGGCGGGGGGCCCCCCGACAGCGCCTCGGGGACCAGCACCCTCAACAGAAAGACCACCCCCGTCTGAGGGGGACACCCCCCCCCAAAATCCTGGGGGGACCCCCCCCCAAAAATCCTGGGACACCCCTCCCCCCCAAAATCCTGGGACCCCCCCAAAAAACCTCCCTAGGACCCCCCCAAAGCCCCTAGGACCCCCAAAACCCCCCTAGGACCCCCCCAAAGCCCCTAGGACCCCCAAAACCCCCCTAGGACCCCCCCAAAGCCCCTCAGGACCCCCCCCAGAACCCCTCAGACCCCCCCAAAACCCCCTCAGGACCCCCCCCTAGAACTCCTCAGACCCCCTGGGACCCTCCCCACACCCCAAAACCCCTCAGGACCCCCCCTAGAACTCCTCAGACCCCCCCAAACCCCTCAGGGCTCTCCCAGGACCCCCCCAAGCCCCCCTAGAACCCCTCAGACCCCCCCAAAACCCCTCAGGACCCCCTCCTAGAACTCCTCAGACCCCCCCAAACCCCTCAGGGCTCTCCCAGGACCCCCCCAAACCCCCCTAGAACCCCTCAGACCCCCCCAAAATCCCTCAGGACCCCCCCCCCGAACTCCTCAGACCCCCTGGGACCCCCCTAACCCCCCCCCAGGACCCCTCAGGGGCTCCCCAACCCCCCCAGGACCTCACCAGAGCCCCTGAGACCCCCCCAGGGCCCCCCCCCAGGTCTGACCCCCCCCCCCTTCCCCCCCCCAGGACCCTCCCCCTGAACTCCTGGCCCCGCCCCTCGCATGGATTTTTATGGGAATTTCGCTCTTTTAAATAAAAAAGGAGCTGAGGAAACAGAGCTGGGGGGGGGGACGACCCCATGGATCTGGGGGGGGGGGGTCAGACCTTATTGGGGGGGCAAAAAGGGGGGGTTAAGGGGCAAAAAGGGGGGTGAGGGGGGCAAAAAGGGGGGTGGGGGGGTGGAGGAGTCCATCTTGGGGGGGCAAAAAGGGGGGGGGTGTCCCTGGTTGCCATGGTAACGAGGATGCTATGGGGGGGCCCCCCCTCTTTCCACGAGTGGTACGCGCCGGGAGGGGGCGGGGCCTCCCTGGTTGCCGTGGTAACGGGGTGGGGGGGGTGTTTCCCGCCCTTTCCAAGCGCGAGGGGGGGTGGGGGGCGTGGCCAAGGGCAAGGGGCGCGCAGGGCGCATGCGCGGCGGCGCGCGCTCCCATTGGCGGGAAAGGGCGGGGGGGCGGGGCCAGCGCGGAAGGAGACACAGAGAGAGAGAGAGAGAGAAAGAGGCGAAGGGGGAAAGAGCGGAGGGAGCCGGGGCCGCTCCGGCCGCCATGGAGGACGGACTCTATGGTAAGGAGGCTATCGGGGTGGGGGGGGGGCAGAGAGGGAGCCGTTGGACCCTTATGGGGGGGGAGGGGGGGGAGACAATTGGCTCTGAGGGGGGGGGGGGTGGGGTCACGTGGCCTCGCGGTGGGGTGGTCACGTGATAGGGCCTCACCACTTCTCGCTGTGGGGGGGGGAAGGGGGTGAAAACCATTGAAATGGGGGGGGGGGAGAGTGATGAATGAGGTGGCCACGCCCCCTTTTAAATGAAAGCCACGCCCCCTTTTTACTGGCCACGCCCCCTTGTCGGCCTCGCACGTGGAGGGGGCGGGGCTTGAGGGGGTGGGCGGGGCTTAGAGGCTCCCAGTGATCCCAGTTACCCCCCCAGCTGATCGAGATCAGTCAATGGGAGGGGCCGGAGGGGGAATTGGGAGGGACTGGGAGCGACTGGAGGGGGACTGGGAGCGACTGGAAGGGACTGGGAGCAACTGGAGGGGGACTGGGAGCGACTGGAAGGGGCTGGGAGTGACTGGAGGGGGACTGGGAGCCACTGGGAGCAACTGGAGGAGACTGGAAGGGACTGGGAGCGACTGAGGGGGACTGGGAGCACCTGGAAGGGACTGGGAGTGACTGGAGGGGGACTGGAAGGGACTGGGAGCGACTGGGAGCGACTGGAGGAGGACTGGGAGCGACTGGAGGGGGACTCGAAGCGACTGGAGGGGGACTGGGAACACCTAAGGGGGGACTGGGAGCAACTGGAGGGGGACTGGGAGCCACTGGGAGCCACTGGATGGGGCTGAGGTACTGGGAGCCACTGGGGGGGAATTGGAGTGACTGGGAGCCACTGGGGGAGGTGGCTGGGAGCCACTAGGGGGCGACTGGGAGTGACTGGAGAGGGACTGGGAGCCACTGGGGGGGAATTGGAGTGACTGGGAGCCACTGAGAGGTGGACTGGGAGCCACTGGGGGGGACTGGGAGCCACTGGATAGGGACTGGGAGCCACTGGGAGTGACTGGAGGGGGAATGGGAGCCACTGGGAGCCACTGGAGGGAGAATGGGAGCAACTGGATGGGGCTGAGAGGTACTGGGAGGTACTGGGGGCGGGCGCTGGGAGCAACTGATGGGGACTGGGAGCAACTGGATGGGGACTGGGAGCCACTGGGAGTGACTGGAGGGGGAATGGGAGCCACTGGGGGGGAATTGGAGTGACTGGGAGCGACTGGAGGGGGACTGGGAGCCACTGGAGCGACTAGAGGGGGAATGGGAGCTGCTGAGGGGGAATTGGGGGGACTGGGAGCCACTGAGGAGGGACTGGGAGCCACTGGGAGCAACTGGGCAGGGAATGGGAGCAACTGGATGGGGCTGAGAGGGACTGGGAGGTACTGGGGGGAAATTGGAGTGACTGGGAGCCACTGTGGGGGGACTGGGAGCAACTGGATGGGGCTGAGAGGTACTGGGAGCCACTGGGGGGGAATTGGAGTGACTGGGAGCCACTGGGGGTGGACTGGGAGCCACTGTGGGGGGACTTGGAGTGACTGGGAGCCACTGGAGGGGGACTGGGAGCCACTGGGGAGGAACTGGGAGCCACTGAGGGGGAATTGGAGTGACTGGGAGCCACTGGAGGGGGACTGGGAGCCACTGAGGGGGAATTGGAGTGACTGGGAGCCACTGGAGGGAGGACTAGGTGATTGGCAGGGGCGTGGCCAGCGAGGTTGAGTGACAGGAGGGGGCGTGGCCTCAGCGGAGGGGGCGTGGCCAATGAGCTTGAGTGACAGGAGGGGGCGTGGCCTCAGAGTGAATAGGCGTGGCCTAAGCGGAAGGGGGCGTGGCCTAAGCGATGGGGGCGTGGCCTCAGCGCTGTAGGGCCCCCCTCTAGGGGGCTTAGCCTGTGGGTCAATAGGAGCAGGTGGGGGGCGTGGCCAGGAGGTAGGGGGCGGGGCCAAGAGCCAGGGGGCGTGGCCAGGAGGTAGGGGGGCGTGTCCAGGTGACCCCTGCCCACCTGTGTCCCCCCCCACCCCCCCAAGTCCCCCCCGACCTGACGGCCGAGGAGCGGCGGGAGCTGGCGAGCATCCGGCGCCGCAAGCAGGAGCTGCTGGGCGAGATCCAGCGCCTGCGCGAGGAGCTCAGCGAGGCCATGAGCGAGGTCGAGGGCCTCGAGGCCACCGAGGGCAGGTGACACCCCCAAAACCAGCCCCCCCCCCCCCCCCAACCAACCCCCCCGAGACCACACGAGGCTTCCCGGAACCGTCAAAATAGCTCAAGTCTCACCCCCACCCCACCCCCAGCCCAGGACACTAAAAAGACCCTAAAATACCCCCCTGGGCACCAAAAAGACCCCGAAATATCCGCCAGGGACCCCAAAATACCCCTCTGGGACCCCAAAAAGACCTAAATGCCCCCAAGACCCAACAAGACCCTAAAATACCCCTGGGACCCCCCAAAAGACCCCAAAATACCCCCAGGACCCCAAAAATACCCCCTGGGACCCCAAAAAGACCCCAAAATACCCCAAGACCCCAAAATACCCACCCCCGGACCCCAAAATACCCCCTGGGACCCCAACAAGACCCCAAAATATCCCCAAGACCCCAAAAAGGCACTAAAATACCCCCTGGGACCCCAATAAGACCCCAAAATATCCCCAAGACCCCAATAAGACCCCAAAATACCCTCAAGACCCCCAAAAGACACTAAAATACCCCCCTGGGACCCCAACAAGACCCCAAAATATCCGCCAGGGACCCCAAAATACCCCCAAGACCCCCAAAATACCCCCCCCAGACCCCAAATCTCCCCCAGGGACCCCAAAATGACCCCCTGGGACCCCAAAATTACCCCAAAAATACCCCCTGGGACCCCAGCAAGACCCCAAAATACCCCCAAGATCCCAAAATACCCCCAAGACCCCCAAAATACCTCCCCCCGGACCCCAAAATACCCCCTGGGACCCCAACAAGACCCCAAAATATCTGCCACGGACCCCAAAATACCCCCAAGACCCCCAAAATACCCCCCCCAGGCCCAAAAATACCCCCTGGGACCCCAAAATTACCCCAAAATACCCCCTGGGACCCCAACAAGACCCCAAAATATCCACCAGGGACCCCAAAATACCCCCTGGGACCCCAACAAGACCCCAAAATATCCACCAGGGACCCCAAAAAGACCCCCTGGGACCCCCAAATTACCCCAAAAGAACCCCTGGGACCCCAAAATACCCCCAAGACCCCAAAAAAGACCCCAAAATACCCCCTGGGACCCCAAAAAGACCCCAAAATCCCCCCCAGGACCCCAAAATCCCCCCCAGGACCCCCAAATCTCCCTCGGGACCCTCCAAATTTTGGGGTGCAGGGGCCTCCTGACCCCCCCCTTAACCCTTTCCTGGCAGCAAAACCCTCCAGCGGAACCGCAAGATGGGGATGGGGCGCAAGAAGTTCAACATGGACCCCAAAAAGGTGGGGAGGGCTACTAAATTCGGGGTTGTGGCTACTGAATTTTTGGGATTGGCTACTAAATTTTTTTTGGGGGGGGGCGGTTTTGGGGGGTTCAGGGGATCCAGTTCCTGGTGGAGAACGAGCTGCTGCGCCCCACGGCCGAGGACATCGCCCGCTTCCTCTACAAGGGCGAGGGGCTCAACAAGACGGCCATCGGGGACTACCTGGGAGAGAGGTGGGCTACCTGGGCCGGGGAGGGGCTACCTGGGCCAGGAGGGGGGCTAGGAGGGGGGGGAGGGGCTCCCTGGGGTATGGGGGTCTAGTGGGGGTGGGAGGGGCTACCTGAGGGGGAGGGGGGCTGTGCGAGAGGGGTGGGCTACTAAGGGGAGGGAGGTGGCTACTAGGATGGGAGGGGCTACCTGGGGGAGGAGGGGGGCTAGTGGGGGGGGGGAGGGGGTCCTAAGCCCCCCAGGGGACCCCCAAGGGAACCCAGAGCCCCCTAAGTGACCCCCAAATGACTCGCAAGCCCCCCCAGAAACCCCCCCGGGGACCCCTAGACCCCCCAAAGGGACCCCCCCCCAAAGGGACCCCCAGACTCCCCCAAGGGGACCCCCAGACCCCCCCCCAGGGGACCCCTAGATCCCCCCCAAAGGGACCCCCAGACCCCCCCAGAGGACCCCTAGATCCCCCCCAGAGGGACCCCCAGAGCCCCCCAGAGGGACCCCCAGAGCCCCCCAAAGGGACCCCCAGACCCCCCCAGGGGACCCCCAGAGCCCCCCAAGTGACCCCCAAATCCCCCCTAGCCCCGCAAATAGGCCCCCCCAAGTCCCTCTCAGCCCCCCCCAGTGACCCCCGAGCCCCCCAAGTCCCTCGTGAACCCCGAATGACTCCCAAGCCCCCCCTGTAACCCCTCTAAGTCCCTCCCGAGCCCCCCAAATGCCTCCTGAGCCCCCCAAGTGCCCCCCAAATGCCTCCTAAGCCCCTCTATAAGCCCCCCAAGTCTCTCTCAGCCCCCCAAGTGACCCCTGAGCCCCCCAAGTGCCCCCCAAATGCCTCCTAAGCCCCTCTATAAGCCCCCCAAGTGACCCCCGAGCCCCCCAAGTGCCCCCCAAATGCCTCCTAAGCCCCTCTCTCAGCCCCCCAAGTCTCTCTCAGCCCCCCAAGTGACCCCTGAGCCCCCCAAGTGCCCCCCAAATGCCTCCCAAGCCCCCCCTATAAGCCCCCCAAATGCCTCCCGAGCCCCCCAAGTGCCCCCCAAATGCTTCCTGAGTCCCTCCCGAGCCCCCCAAGTCGGTGAGCGAGAGCTGCCCCCCCCCCCAATTTTCACACCCCCCCCCCCAAGGGAGGAGTTCAATATCGGGGTGCTGCACGCCTTCGTGGACCTGCACGAGTTCACCGACCTCAACCTGGTGCAGGCGCTGAGGTGGGTTTTGGGGTGATTCGGGGCCATTTTGGGGCAAATCAGGGCATTTTGGGGCGATTCAAGGCGGTTTTGGGGCAAATCGGGGCAGTTTTGGGTCCCTTTGGCTGGTTTTGGGGTGATTCAGGGCGATTTTGGGGTGCATCGGGGTGGTTTTGGGTCCCTTGGGGCGGTTTTGGGGCGACTTGGGCTGATTTTGGGTCCCTTAGGGCATTTTTGGGGCATCTCAGGGTGATTTTGGGGTCCCTCGGGGCGGTTTTGGGTCCCTTTGGGCTGATTTTGCGGCGCCTCGGGCTGATTTTGCGGCGCCTCAGGCTGATTTTGCGGCGCCTCGGGCTGATTTTGGGGCGACTCGGGCTGGTTTTGGGTCCCTTAGGGTGTTTTTGGGGCGACTCGGGGTGATTTTGGGGTCCCTTGGGGCGGTTTTGTGTCCCTTTGGGCAGTTTTGGGGTGCCTGGGGCTGATTTTGGGGTCCCTCGGGGCAGTTTTGGGTCCCTTTGGGCAGTTTTGGGTCCCTTTGGGCTGATTTTGGGGTGCCTGGGGCTGATTTCGGGGTGCCCGGGGCTGATTTTGGGTCCCTTTGGGCCGTTTTGGGGCTAATCGGGCTGATTTTGGGTCTCTTTGGGCTGATTTTGGGTCCCTTTGGGCAGTTTCGGGGTGCCCGGGGCTGATTTTGGGTCCCTTTGGGCAGTTTTGGGGTGCCCGGGGCTGATTTTGGGGTGCCCGGGGCTGATTTTGGGTCCCTTTGGGCAGTTTCGGGGCGCCCGGGGCTGATTTCGGGGCGCCCGGGGCTGATTTCGGGGCGCTCTGGGGGCCGCAGGCAGTTCCTGTGGAGTTTCCGGCTGCCGGGGGAGGCTCAGAAGATCGACCGCATGATGGAAGCCTTCGCGCAGCGCTACTGCCTCTGCAACCCCGGCGTCTTCCAGTGCACCGGTGCGCCCAGGAACCCCCAGGAACCCCCAGGAACCCCCCAGTCACCCCCCAGTCACCCCCCAGCCCTCCCAGTCACCCCCTCCCAGTCCCCCCCAGTGCCTCCCAGTTACCTCCCGGTGCTTCCCATGCACACGGTGCCCCCAGTCCCTCCCAGTTCCCTCCTAGATCCCTCCCAGTGACCCCCCAATGCTCCCACTCACCCCCCAGTGCCTCCCAGTTCCCTCCTAGATCCCCCCCAGTGACCCCCCAGTGCTCCCAGTACCCTCCCAGTAATCCCCAGTGCTCACAGTGACACCCCCAGTCCCCCCCAGTCCCTCCCAGTTCCCTCCTAGATCCCTCCCACTCACCCCCCAGTGACTCCCAGTGCCTCCCAGTGACACCCCAGTCCCCCCCAGTGCCTCCCAGTTCCCTCCTGGTGCTTCCAATGCACACGGTGCCCCCAATCCCTCCCAGTCCCTTCCTAGATCCCTCCCAGTCACCCCCCAGTAACCCCCCCCAGTGCCTCCCAGTGACCCCCCAGTGCTCCCAGTCCCCTCCCGTCCCCCCTAGATCCCTTCCAGTCCCTCCCAGTGCCTCCCAGTCCCTTCTGGTCTCCTCCCAGTTGCTCCCACTCGCTCCCAATCCCCTCCAGTCCCTCCTAGGTCCCTCCCAGTCCCCTATAGTCCCCTCCCAGTGCTTCCCAGTGCCTCCCACTCCATCTCAGTCCCCTCCCAGTCCCCTCTAGTCCCCTCCCAGTCCCCTCTAGTCCCCTCCCAGTCCCCTCTAGTCCCCTCCCAGCGCTTCCCAGTGCCTCCCAGTCCCTCCTAGATCCCTCCCAGTCGCTCCCACTCCCTCCCAGTCCCCTTCCAGTGCTTCCCAGTGCCTCCCACTCCATCCCGGCCCCCTGGAGCCCCCTCCCAGTCGGTCCCCGTGGCGGCAGGGGGCGCTGGGTGACGGGGGCCGCCCGCAGACACGTGCTACGTGCTCTCCTTCGCCGTCATCATGCTCAACACCAGCCTCCACAACCCCAACGTGCGGGACAAGCCCTCGGCCGAGCGCTTCGTGGCCATGAACCGCGGCATCAACGACGGCGGCGACCTCCCCGAGGAGCTGCTCAGGGTGGGCGGGGCGAAAGGGGGCGGGGCCTGGTGGGCGGAGCCCGAGGGGGGCGGGGCTTGTGGGAGGGAGGGGCTGGAATGGGACTGGGGTGGCAGGAGGGGGCGGTTTGGGATGAATGGGAGAGCGTGGGAAAGGAGCCCGAGGGGGCTGTTGGGATGAATGGGAGAGCGCGGGAAAGGAGCTGGGGGCCGTGGGGATGAATGGGAGAGCGCGGGAAAGGAGCCGGGTGGGGTTGGGATGAATGGGAGAGCGCGGGAAAGGAGCCGGGGGCCGTTGGGATGAATGGGAGAGCGCGGGAAAGGAGCCGGGGGCCGTTGGGATGAATGGGAGAGCGCGGGAAAGGAGCTGGGGGCCGTTGGGATGAATGGGAGAGCGCGGGAAAGGAGCTGGGGGACGTTGGGATGAATGGGAGAGCGCGGGAAAGGAGCCGGGGGACGTTGGGATGAATGGGAGAGCGCGGGAAAGGAGCTGGGGGACGTTGGGATGAATGGGAGAGCGCGGGAAAGGAGCCGGGGGGGAGTTGGGATGAATGGGAGAGCGGAAGAAAGGAGCCGGGGGCTGTTGGGATGAATGGGAGAGCGCGGGAAAGGAGCTGGGGGCTGTTGGGATGAATGGGAGAGCGGAAGAAAGGAGCCGGGAGACGTTGGGATGAATGGGAGAGCGCGGGAAAGGAGCCGGGGGCTGTTGGGATGAATGGGAGAGCGGAAGAAAGGAGCCGGGAGACGTTGGGATGAATGGGAGAGCGCGGGAAAGGAGCTGGGGGACGTTGGGATGAATGGGAGAGCGTGGGAAAGGAGCCGGGGGACGTTGGGATGAATGGGAGAGCGGAAGAAAGGAGCCGGGGGACGTTGGGATGAATGGGAGAGCGCGGGAAAGGAGCCGGGGGCTGTTGGGATGAATGGGAGAGCGCGGGAAAGGAGCTGGGGGACGTCGGGATGAATGGGAGAGTGCGGGAAAGGAGCCGGGGGCCGTCGGGATGAATGGGAGAGCGCGGGAAAGGAGCCGGGGGCCGTTGGGATGAATGGGAGAGCGCGGGAAAGGAGCTGGGGGACGTTGGGATGAATGGGAGAGCGCGGGAAAGGAGCTGGGGGACGTTGGGATGAATGGGAGAGCGCGGGAAAGGAGCCGGGGGACGTTGGGATGAATGGGAGAGCGCGGGAAAGGAGCCGGGGGCCGTTGGGATGAATGGGAGAGCGTGGGAAAGGAGCTGGGGGCTGTTGGGATGAATGGGAGAGCGCGGGAAAGGAGCCGGGGGCCGTTGGGATGAATGGGAGAGCGCGGGAAAGGAGCCGGGGGCCGTTGGGATGAATGGGAGAGCGCGGGAAAGGAGCCGGGGGACATTGGGATGAATGGGAGAGCGCGGGAAAGGAGCTGGGGGACGTCGGGATGAATGGGAGAGCGCGGGAAAGGAGCTGAGGGACGTTGGGATGAATGGGAGAGCGCGGGAAAGGAGCCGGGGGCCGTTGGGATGAATGGGAGAGCGTGGGAAAGGAGCTGGGGGCTGTTGGGATGAATGGGAGAGCGCGGGAAAGGAGCCGGGGGCCGTTGGGATGAATGGGAGAGCGCGGGAAAGGAGCCGGGGGCCGTTGGGATGAATGGGAGAGCGCGGGAAAGGAGCCGGGGGACATTGGGATGAATGGGAGAGCGCGGGAAAGGAGCTGGGGGACGTCGGGATGAATGGGAGAGCGCGGGAAAGGAGCTGAGGGACGTTGGGATGAATGGGAGAGCGCGGGAAAGGAGCTGGGGGGGGTTGGGATGAATGGGAGAGCGCGGGAAAGGAGCCGGGGGCCGTTGGGATGAATGGGAGAGCGCGGGAAAGGAGCCGGGGGACATTGGGATCAATGGGAGAGCGCGGGAAAGGAGCTGGGGGACACTGGGATGAATGGGAGAGCGCGGGAAAGGAGCCGGGGGCCGTTGGGATGAATGGGAGAGCGCGGGAAAGGAGCCGGGGGCCGTTGGGATGAATGGGAGAGCGCGGGAAAGGAGCCGGGGGCTGTTGGGATGAATGGGAGAGCGCGGGAAAGGAGCCGGGGGCCGTTGGGATGAATGGGAGAGCGTGGGAAAGGAGCTGGGGGACGTTGGGATGAATGGGAGAGCGCGGGAAAGGAGCTGGGGGACGTCGGGATGAATGGGAGAGCGTGGGAAAGGAGCCGGGGGCCGTTGGGATGAATGGGAGAGCGCGGGAAAGGAGCTGGGGGACACTGGGATGAATGGGAGAGCGCGGGAAAGGAGCCGGGGGCCGTTGGGATGAATGGGAGAGCGCGGGAAAGGAGCCGGGGGCCGTTGGGATGAATGGGAGAGCGCGGGAAAGGAGCCGGGGGCTGTTGGGATGAATGGGAGAGCGCGGGAAAGGAGCCGGGGGCCGTTGGGATGAATGGGAGAGCGTGGGAAAGGAGCTGGGGGACGTTGGGATGAATGGGAGAGCGCGGGAAAGGAGCTGGGGGACGTCGGGATGAATGGGAGAGCGTGGGAAAGGAGCCGGGGGCCGTTGGGATGAATGGGAGACCGCGGGAAAGGAGCTGGGGGCCGTTGGGATCAATGGGAGAGCGCGGGAAAGGAGCTGGGGGACGTCGGGATGAATGGGAGAGCGCGGGAAAGGAGCCGGGGGGGTTGGGATGAATGGGAGAGCGCGGGAAAGGAGCCGGGGGCCGTTGGGATGAATGGGAGAGCGCGGGAAAGGAGCTGGGGGACGTCGGGATGAATGGGAGAGCGCGGGAAAGGAGCTGGGGGACGTCGGGATGAATGGAAGAGCGCGGGAAAGGAGCCGGGGGCCGTCGGGATGAATGGGAGAGCGCGGGAAAGGAGCCGGGGGCCGTCGGGATGAATGGGAGAGCGCGGGAAAGGAGCCGGGGGCCGTCGGGATGAATGGGAGAGCGCGGGAAAGGAGCCGGGGGACGTCGGGATGAATGGGAGAGCGCGGGAAAGGAGCCGGGGGCCGTCGGGATGAATGGGAGAGCGCGGGAAAGGAGCCGGGGGCCGTTGGGATGAATGGGAGAGCGCGGGAAAGGAGCTGGGAGACGTTGGGATGAATGGGAGAGCGCGGGAAAGGAGCCGGGGGCCGTTGGGATGAATGGGAGAGCGCGGGAAAGAAGCTGGGGGACGTCGGGATGAATGGGAGAGCGCAGGAAAGGAGCCGGGGGCCGTTGGGATGAATGGGAGAGCGCGGGAAAGGAGCTGGGGGACGTTGGGATGAATGGGAGAGCGCGGGAAAGGAGCCGGGGGCTGTTGGGATGAATGGGAGAGCGCGGGAAAGGAGCTGGGGGGGGTTGGGATGAATGGGAGAGCGCGGGAAAGGAGCCGGGGGCTGTTGGGATGAATGGGAGAGCGCGGGAAAGGAGCCGGGGGCTGTTGGGATGAATGGGAGAGCGCGGGAAAGGAGCCGGGGGCCGTTGGGATGAATGGGAGAGCGCGGGAAAGGAGCTGGGGGACGTTGGGATGAATGGGAGAGCGCGGGAAAGGAGCTGGGGGCCGTTGGGATGAATGGGAGAGCGCGGGAAAGGAGTCCAGTCCCTCCCAGTGCTCTCCCAGTCCCCCCCAGTGCCCCCGGGGGGGCGTGGCCTGACCCCTGTGTGTGTCCCCCCCCAACCCCAGAACCTGTACGAGAGCATCCGCAGCGAACCCTTCAAGATCCCCGAGGACGACGGCAACGACCTGACCCACACGTTCTTCAACCCCGACCGCGAGGGCTGGCTGCTCAAGCTGGGTGAGGCCACCAAATTCCCCCTCGGGGCCACTAAATTCTCTCTCGTGGCCACCCAGTTCCCCCCCTGTGGCCAAATTCCCCTTCGTGGCCACCATATTCCCCCCTATGGCCACTAAATTTTCTTTCTGGCCACCAAATTTCCCCCTAAGGCCACTTAATTTCCTCTGTGGCCACTAAATTCCCCCCTATGGCCACCAAACTCCCCCCTATGGCCACTAAATTTTCTCTGTGGCCACCAACCCCCTCCCAGTAGCGCCCAGTCCCTCCCAGTGCCCCCCAGTTCCCTACTGGGGCTTGGGGGGGGCTGGCACTGATCTCTCCTCTCTCTCCCCCCCCCCCCCCCCCTCGCCGTGACACCCGGACCCCCAGGAGGTACGTGGGGGGGGGGGGGGTGGGGGGTGGGCAGCACCCTGGGACCCCCCCTTACCTGCCCCCCCCAAATCCATTTGCCCCCCTCAATCACCACCCCCCGAAGCCGTGGACCCCCCCCCCTTTTGTCCC
>NW_027206931.1:0-118087 GCF_032191515.1 Phaenicophaeus curvirostris
CGTTGCCTTGCTTTACCTTGCCTTGCTTTACCTTGCCTTGCCTTTCCTTGCTTTACGTTGCCTTGCTTTACCTTGCCTTGCATTACGTTGCCTTGCCTTGCCTTGCTTTACCTTGCCTTGATTTACGTTGCCTTGCTTTACGTTGCATTGCTTTGCCTTGCCTTGCATTGCTTTACGTTGCCTTGCTTTACCTTGCCTTGCATTACGTTGCCTTGCCTTGCCTTGCTTTACCTTGCCTTTCTTTACGTTGCCTTGCTTTACGTTGCCTTGCTTTACGTTGCCATGATTTTCCTTGCCTTCCTTTACGTTGCCTTGCTTTGCCTTGCCTTTCCTTGCCTTGCATTACCTTGCCATGATTTTCCTTGCCTTCCTTTACGTTGCCTTGCTTTGCCTTGCCTTTCCTTGCCTTGCTTTACCTTGCCTTGCTTTACGTTGCCTTGTTTTACGTTGCCTTGCCTTGCCTTGCTTTACGTTGCCTCGCTTTACGTTGCCTTGCTTTACATTGCCTTGCCTTGCCTTGCTTTACGTTGCCTTGCCTTGCCTTGCTTTACGTTGCCTTGCTTTACGTTGCATTGCTTTACGTTGCCTTACCTTGCCTTGTTTTACGTTGCCTTGCTTTACGTTGCCTTGCTTTACGTTGCCTTGCCTTGCCTTGCTTTACGTTGCCTTGCTTTACCTTGCCTTGTCTTGCCTTTCTTTACATTGCCTTGCTTTACGTTGTCTTGCCTTGCCTTGCTTTACCTTGCCTTGGTTTACGGTGCCTTGCTTTACGTTACCTTGCTTTACGTTGCCTTGCCTTGCCTTGCTTTACGTTGCCTTGCTTTAAGTTGCCTTGCTTTACGTTGCCTTGCTTTACGTTGCCTTGCCTTGCCTTCCTTTACACATTGCCTTGCTTTACGTTGCCTTGCCTTGCCTTGCTTTACCTTGCCTAGCTTTACCTTGCCTTGCTTTAACTTGCCTTGCCTTTCCTTGCTTTACGTTGCCTTGCTTTAAGTTGCCTTGTTTACGTTTCCTTGCCTTGCTTTAAGTTGCCTTGATTTACGTTGCCTTGCTTTACGTTGCCTTGCCTTGCCTTGCATTACGTTGCCTTTCTTTACGTTGCCTTTCCTGGCCTTGCTTTACGTTTCCTTGCCTTGCCTTGCTTTACGTTGCCTTGCTTTACGTTGCCTTGCCTTGCCTTGCTTTACGTTGCCTTGCTTTACGTTGCCTTGCTTTACGTTGCCTTGCCTTACCTTGCTTTACATTGCCTTGCCTTGCCTTGCTTTACGTTGCCTTGCCTTTCCTTGCTTTACATTGCCTTGCTTCACGTTGCCTTGCTTTACGTTGCCTTGTCTTGCCTTTCTTTACGTTACCTTGCTTTACGTTGCCTTGTCTTGCCTTGCTTTACGTTACCTTGTTTACGTTGCCTTGCTTTATGTTGCCTTGCCTTGCCTTACGTTGCCTTGCCTTGCCTTTCTTTACGTTGCCTTGCCTTGCCTTGCTTTACGTTTCCTTGCCTTGCCTTTCTTTACGTTGCCTTGCCTTGCCTTGCTTTACGTTGCCTTGCTTTACGTTGCCGTGCCTTGCTTTATGTTTCCTTGCCTTGCCTTACGTTTCCTTTCCTTGCCTTGCTTTACGTTGCCTTGATTTACGTTGCCTTGCCTTGCCTTGCTTTACGTTGCCTTGCTTTACGTTGCCTTGCTTTACGTTGCCTTGCCTTACCTTGCTTTACGTTGCCTTGCTTTAAGTTGCCTTGCTTTACGTTGCCTTGCTTTACGTTGCCTTGCCTTGCCTTGCTTTACACGTTGCCTTGCTTTACGTTGCCTTGCCTTGCCTTGCTTTACCTTGCCTAGCTTTACCTTGCCTTGCTTTACCTTGCCTTGCCTTTCCTTGCTTTACGTTGCCTTGCTTTACCTTGCCTTGTTTACGTTTCCTTGCCTTGCTTTAATTTGCCTTGATTTACGTTGCCTTGATTTACGTTGCCTTTCCTTGCCTTGCTTTACGTTTCCTTGCCTTGCCTTGCTTTACGTTGCCTTGCTTTACGTTGCCTTGCCTTGCCTTGCTTTACCTTGCCTTGCTTTACGTTGCCTTGCTTTACGTTGCCTTGCCTTACCTTGCTTTACATTGCCTTGCCTTGCCTTGCCTTGCTTTACGTTGCATTGCCTTTCCTTGCTTTACATTGCCTTGCTTCACGTTGCCTTGCTTTACGTTGCCTTGTCTTTCCTTTCTTTACGTTGCCTTGCTTTACGTTGCCTTGTCTTGCCTTGCTTTACGTTACCTTGTTTACGTTTCCTTGCTTTATGTTGCCTTGTCTTGGCTTGCTTTACATTACCTTGCATTACGTTGCCTTGCTTTACGTTGCCTTGTCTTGCCTTTCTTTAAGTTGCCTTGCTATACTTTGCCTTGCTTTATGTTGCCTTGCCTTGCCTTACGTTGCCTTGCCTTGTCTTTCTTTACGTTGCCTTGCCTTGCCTTGCTTTGTTTCCTTGCCTTGCCTTTCTTTACGTTGCCTTGCCTTGCCTTGCTTTACATTACCTTGCTTTACGTTGCCTTGCTTTACGTTGCCTTTCTTTACGTTGTCTTGCCTTGCCTTGCTTTACCTTGCCTTGCTTTACGTTGCCTTGCTTTACCTTGCCTTGCTTTACGTTGCCTTGCCTTGCCTTGCTTTACGTTGCCTTGCTTTACGTTGCCTTGCTTTGCCTTGCCTTGCCTTACTTTACCTTGCCTTGCTTTACGTTGCCTTGCTTTACGTTGCCTTGCTTAACGTTGCCTTGCTTTACGTTGCCTTGCTTTACGTTGCCTTGCTTTACGTTGCCTTGCTTTACGTTGCCTTGCCTTGCCTTGCTTTACGTTGCCTTGCTTTACGTTGCCTTGCTTTGCTTTGCCTTGCCTTGCTTTACCTTGCCTTGCTTTACGTTGCCTTGCTTTAAGTTGCCTTGCTTTACGTTGCCTTGCTTTACGTTGCCTTGCCTTACCTTGCTTTACGTTGCTTTGCTTTACGTTGCCTTGCTTTGCCTTGCCTTCCCTTGCCTTGCTTTACCTTGCCTTGCTTTTCCTTGCCTTTCTTTACGTTGCCTTGCCTTGCCTTGCTTTACGTTTCCTTGCCTTTCCTTGCTTTATGTTGCCTTGCTTTACGTTGCCTTGCCTTGCCTTGCTTTACGTTGCCTTGCTTTACGTTGCCTTGCTTTACGTTGCCTTGCCTTACCTTGCTTTACATTGCCTTGCTTCACGTTGCCTTGGTTTACGTTGCCTTGTCTTGCCTTTCTTTACGTTGCCTTGCTTTACGTTGCCTTGTCTTGCCTTGCTTTACGTTACCTTGTTTACGTTGCCTTGCTTTAAGTTGCCTTGTCTTGGCTTGCTTTACATTGCCTTGCTTTACGTTGCCTTGCTTTACGTTGCCTTGTCTTGCCTTTCTTTACGTTGCCTGGCTTTACGTTGCCTTACTTTATGTTACCTTGCCTTACCTTGCTTTACATTGCCTTGCCTTGCCTTGCCTTGCTTTACGTTGCCTTGCCTTGGCTTGCTTTATGTTGCCGTGATTTACGTTGCCTTGCCTTGCCTTGCTTTACGTTGCCTTGCTTTACCTTGCCTTGCTTTACCTTGCCTTGCCTTTCCTTGCTTTACGTTGCCTTGCTTTACCTTGCCTTGCATTACGTTGCCTTGCCTTGCCTTGCTTTACCTTGCCTTGATTTACGTTGCCTTGCTTTACGTTGCATTGCTTTGCCTTGCCTTGCATTGCTTTACGTTGCCTTGCTTTACCTTGCCTTGCATTACGTTGCCTTGCCTTGCCTTGCTTTACCTTGCCTTTCTTTACGTTGCCTTGCTTTACGTTGCCTTGCTTTACGTTGCCATGATTTTCCTTGCCTTCCTTTACGTTGCCTTGCTTTGCCTTGCCTTTCCTTGCCTTGCATTACCTTGCCATGATTTTCCTTGCCTTCCTTTACGTTGCCTTGCTTTGCCTTGCCTTTCCTTGCCTTGCTTTACCTTGCCTTGCTTTACGTTGCCTTGTTTTACGTTGCCTTGCCTTGCCTTGCTTTACGTTGCCTCGCTTTACGTTGCCTTGCTTTACATTGCCTTGCCTTGCCTTGCTTTACGTTGCCTTGCCTTGCCTTGCTTTACGTTGCCTTGCTTTACGTTGCATTGCTTTACGTTGCCTTACCTTGCCTTGTTTTACGTTGCCTTGCTTTACGTTGCCTTGCTTTACGTTGCCTTGCCTTGCCTTGCTTTACGTTGCCTTGCTTTACCTTGCCTTGTCTTGCCTTTCTTTACATTGCCTTGCTTTACGTTGTCTTGCCTTGCCTTGCTTTACCTTGCCTTGGTTTACGGTGCCTTGCTTTACGTTACCTTGCTTTACGTTGCCTTGCCTTGCCTTGCTTTACGTTGCCTTGCTTTAAGTTGCCTTGCTTTACGTTGCCTTGCTTTACGTTGCCTTGCCTTGCCTTGCTTTACCTTGCCTAGCTTTACCTTGCCTTGCTTTAACTTGCCTTGCCTTTCCTTGCTTTACGTTGCCTTGCTTTAAGTTGCCTTGTTTACGTTTCCTTGCCTTGCTTTAAGTTGCCTTGATTTACGTTGCCTTGCTTTACGTTGCCTTGCCTTGCCTTGCATTACGTTGCCTTTCTTTACGTTGCCTTTCCTGGCCTTGCTTTACGTTTCCTTGCCTTGCCTTGCTTTACGTTGCCTTGCTTTACGTTGCCTTGCCTTGCCTTGCTTTACGTTGCCTTGCTTTACGTTGCCTTGCTTTACGTTGCCTTGCCTTACCTTGCTTTACATTGCCTTGCCTTGCCTTGCTTTACGTTGCCTTGCCTTTCCTTGCTTTACATTGCCTTGCTTCACGTTGCCTTGCTTTACGTTGCCTTGTCTTGCCTTTCTTTACGTTACCTTGCTTTACGTTGCCTTGTCTTGCCTTGCTTTACGTTACCTTGTTTACGTTGCCTTGCTTTATGTTGCCTTGCCTTGCCTTACGTTGCCTTGCCTTGCCTTTCTTTACGTTGCCTTGCCTTGCCTTGCTTTACGTTTCCTTGCCTTGCCTTTCTTTACGTTGCCTTGCCTTGCCTTGCTTTACGTTGCCTTGCTTTACGTTGCCTTGCTTTACGTTGCCTTGCATTCCCTTGCCTTGCCTTGCCTTGCTTTACCTTGCCTTGCTTTACGTTGCCTTGTTTTACCTTGCCTTGCTTTACGTTGCCTTGCCTTGCCTTGCTTTACGTTGCCTTGCTTTACGTTGCCTTGCTTTGCCTTGCCTTGCCTTGCTTTACCTTGCCTTCCTTTACGTTGCCTTGCTTTACGTTGCCTTGCTTAATGTTGTCTTGCTTTATGTTGCCTTGCTTTACGTTGCCTTGCTTTACGTTGCCTTGCTTTACGTTGCCTTGCCTTGCCTTGCTTTACCTTACCTTGCTTTACGTTGCCTTGCTTTATGTTGCCTTGCCTTGCCTTGCTTTACCTTGCCTAGCTTTACGTTGCCTTGCTTTACGTTGCCTTGCTTTATGTTGCCTTGCCTTGCATTGCATTACGTTGCCTTGCTTTACGTTGCCTTGCCTTGCCTTGCTTTACGTTGCCTTGCTTTACGTTGCCTTGCTTTGCTTTGCCTTGCCTTGCTTTACCTTGCCTTGCTTCACGTTGCCTTGCTTTACGTTGCCTTGCTTTATGTTGCCTTGCCTTGCCTTGCTTTACCTTGCCTTGCTTTACGTTGCCTTGTTTTACCTTGCCTTGCTTTACGTTGCCTTGCCTTGCCTTGCTTTACGTTGCCTTGCTTTACGTTGCCTTGCTTTGCCTTGCCTTGCCTTGCCTTGCCTTCCTTTAGGTTGCCTTGCTTTACGTTGCCTTGCTTTACGTTGCCTTGCTTTACGTTGCCTTGCTTTACGTTGCCTAGCCTTGCATTGCTTTACGTTGCCTTGCCTTGCCTTGCTTTACGTTGCCTTGCTTTACTTAGCCTTGCTATAAGTTGCCTTGCCTTGACTTGCTTTACGTTGCCTTGCTTTACGTTGCCTTGCTTTACGTTGCCTTGCTTTACGTTGTCTTGCCTTGCCTTGCTTTGCCTTGCTTTACGTTGCCTTGCTTTACGTTTCCTTGCTTTAGGTTGCCTTGCTTTACGTTGCCTTGCCTTGCCTTGCTTTACCTTGCCTTGCTTTACGTTGCCTTGATTTACGTTGCCTTGCCTTGCCTTGCTTTACCTTGCCTTGCTTTACGTTGCCTTGCTTTACGTTGCCTTGCTTTATGTTGCCTTGCCTTGCCTTTCTTTACGTTGCCTTGCTTTACGTTGCCTTGCCTTGCCTTGCTTTACGTTGCCTTGCTTTACGTTGCCTTGCTTTACGTTGCCTTGCCTTGCCTTGCTTTAAGTTGCCTTGCTTTACGTTGCCTTGCCTTGCCTTGCTTTACGTTGCCTTGCTTTACGTTGCCTTGCTTTGCTTTGTCTTGCCTTGCTTTACCTTGCCTTGCTTTACGTTGCCTTGCTTTAAGTTGCCTTGCTTTACGTTGCCTTGCCTTACCTTGCTTTACGTTGCTTTGCTTTACGTTGCCTTGTTTTGCCTTGCCTTGCCTTGCTTTAACTTGCCTTGCTTTTCCTTGCCTTTCTTTACGTACCCTTGCCTTGTCTTGCTTTACGTTGTCTTGCCTTGCCTTGCTTTACGTTGCCTTGCTTTATGTTGCCTTGCCTTGCCTTGCTTTACGTTGCCTTGCTTTACGTTGCCTTGCTTTACGTTGTCTTGCCTTACCTTGCTTTACTTAGCCTTGCCTTGCCTTGCCTTACTTTGCCTTGCCTTGCCTTGCCTTGCTTTACGTTGCTATGTCTTTCCTTGCTTTACATTGCCTTGCTTCACGTTGCCTTGCTTTACGTTGCCTTGTCTTGCCTTTCTTTACGTTGCCTTGCTTTACGTTGCCTTGTCTTGCCTTGCTTTACGTTACCTTGTTTACGTTGCCTTGCTTTATGTTGCCTTGTCTTGGCTTGCTTTACATTGCCTTGCTTTACGTTGCCTTGCTTTACGTTGCCTTGTCTTGCCTTTCTTTACGTTGCCTTGCTTTACGTTGCCTTGCTTTATGTTGCCTTGCCTTGCCTTACGTTGCCTTGCCTTCCCTTTCTTTACGTTCTCTTGCCTTGCCTTGCTTTACGTTTCCTTGCCTTGCCTTTCTTTACGTTGCCTTGCCTTGCGTTTCTTTACGTTGCCTTGCCTTGCCTTGCATTACGTTGCCTTGCTTTCCCTTGCCTTGCCTTGCCTTTCTTTACCTTGCCTTGCTTTACGTTGCCTTGCTTTACCTTGCCTTGCTTTACGTTGCCTTGCTTTACGTTGCCTTGCCTTGCCTTGCTTTACGTTGCCTTGCTTTACTTAGCCTTGCTTTAAGTTGCCTTGCCTTGCCTTGCTTTACGTTGCCTTGCTTTACGTTGCCTTGCTTTACGTTGTCTTGCCTTGCCTTGCTTTGCCTTGCTTTACGTTGCCTTGCTTTACCTTTCCTTGCTTTACGTTGCCTTGCTTTACGTTTCCTTGCCTTGCCTTGCTTTACCTTACCTTGCTTTACGTTGCCTTGCTTTATGTTGCCTTGCCTTGACTTGCTTTACCTTGCCTAGCTTTACGTTGCCTTGCTTTACGTTGCCTTGCTTTATGTTGCCTTGCCTTGCCTTGCATTACGTTGCCTTGCTTTACGTTGCCTTGCCTTGCCTTGCTTTACGTTGCCTTGCTTTACGTTGCCTTGCTTTGCTTTGCCTTGCCTTGCTTTACCTTGCCTTGCTTTACGTTGCCTTGCTTTACGTTTCCTTGCTTTACGTTGCCTTGCTTTACGTTGCCTTGCTTTGCCTTGCCTTGCCTTGCCTTGCTTTACCTTGCCTTGCTTTTCCTTGCCTTTCTTTAGGTTGCCTTGCCTTGCCTTGCTTTACGTTGCCTTGCTTTACGTTGCCTTCCTTTACGTTGCCTTGCTTTACGTTGCCTTGCTTTACGTTGCCTTGCTTTACCTCGCCTCGCCTCGCCTCGCCTCGCCTTGCTTTACGTTGCCTTGCTTTACGTTGCCTTGTCTTGCCTGGCTTTACGTTGCCTTGCTTTACGTTGCCTTGCTTTACGTTGCCTTGCCTTGCCTTTCTTTACGTTGCCTTGCATTACGTTGCCTTTCTTAACGTTGCCTTTTCTTGCCTTTCTTTACGTTGCCTTGCTTTACGTTGCCTTGCTTTATGTTGCCTTGTCTTGGCTTGCTTTACGTTGCCTTGCTTTACGTTGCCTTGCTTTACGTTGCCTTGTCTTGCCTTTCTTTACGTTGCCTTGCTTTACGTTGCCTTGCTTTACGTTGCCTTGCCTTGCCTTTCTTTACGTGTCCTTGCCTTGCTTTACGTTACCTTGCCTTTCTTGCTTTACGTTGCCTTGCTTTACGTTGCCTTGCTTTACGTTGCCTTGCCTTGCCTTGCTTTACGTTGCCTTGCTTTAAGTTGCCTTGCTTTACGTTGCCTTGCTTTCCCTTGCCTTGCCTTGCCTTGCTTTACCTTGCCTTGCTTTACGTTGCCTTGCTTTACCTTGCCTTGCTTTACGTTGCCTTGCCTTGCTTTACGTTGCCTTGCTTTACGTTGCCTTGCTTTGCCTTGCCTTGCTTTAGCTTGCCTTGCTTTACGTTGCCTTGCTTTACGTTGCCTTGCTTTACTTTCCCTTGCCATGCCTTGCTTTACGTTGCCTTGCTTTACTTAGCCTTGCTTTAAGTTGCCTTGCCTTGCCTTGCTTTACGTTGCCTTGCTTTACGTTGCCTTGCTTTACGTTGTCTTGCCTTGCCTTGCTTTGCCTTGCTTTATGTTGCCTTGCTTTACGTTTCCTTGCTTTACGTTGCCTTGCTTTAAGTTGCCTTGCTTTACGTTGCCTTGCTTTACGTTGCCTTGCCTTACCTTGCTTTCTGTTGCTTTACGTTGCCTTGATTTGCCTTGCCTTGCCTTGCATTGCTTTACCTTGCATTGCTTTTCCTTGCCTTTCTTTACGTTGCCTTGCCTTACCTTGCTTTACGTTTCCTTGCCTTGCCTTGCTTTACGTTGCCTTGCTTTACGTTGCCTTACCTTGCCTTGCTTTACGTTGCCTTGCTTTACGTTGCCTTGCTTTACGTTGCCTTGCCTTGCCTTTCTTTACGTTGCCTTGCTTTACGTTGCCTTACTTAAAGTTGCCTTGTCTTCCCTTTCTTTACATTGCCTTGCTTTACGTTGCCTTGCTTTATGTTGCCTTGTCTTGGCTTGCTTTACGTTGCCTTGCTTTACGTTGCCTTGCTTTACGTTGCCTTGTCTTGCCTTTCTTTACGTTGCCTTGCTTTACGTTGCCTTGCTTTACGTTGCCTTGCCTTGCCTTTCTTTACGTGTCCTTGCCTTGCTTTACGTTACCTTGCCTTGCCTTGCTTTACGTTGCCTTGCCTTGCCTAGCTTTACGTTGCCTTGCTTTACGTTGCCTTGCTTTACGTTGCCTTGCCTTGCCTTGCTTTACGTTGCCTTGCTTTAAGTTGCCTTGCTTTACGTTGCCTTGCTTTCCCTTGCCTTGCCTTGCCTTGCTTTACCTTGCCTTGCTTTACGTTGCCTTGCTTTACCTTGCCTTGCTTTACGTTGCCTTGCCTTGCTTTACATTGCCTTGCTTTACGTTGCCTTGCTTTGCCTTGCCTTGCTTTACCTTGCCTTGCTTTACGTTGCCTTGCTTTACGTTCCCTTGCCTTGCCTTGCTTTACGTTGCCTTGCTTTACTTAGCCTTGCTTTAAGTTGCCTTGCCTTGCCTTGCTTTACGTTGCCTTGCTTTACGTTGCCTTGCTTTACGTTGTCTTGCCTTGCCTTGCTTTGCCTTGCTTTATGTTGCCTTGCTTTACGTTTCCTTGCTTTACGTTGCCTTGCTTTACGTTGCCTTGCCTTGCCTTGCTTTACGTTGCCTTGCTTTACGTTGCCTTGCTTTACGTTGCCTTGCCTTGCCTTGCTTTACCTTGCCTTGCTTTACGTTTCCTTGCTTTAAGTTGCCTTGCTTTATATTGCCTTGCCCTGCCTTGCTTTACATTGCCTTGCTTTACGTTGCCTTGCCTTGCCTTGCTTTACGTTGCCTTGCTTTACGTTGCCTTGCTTTACGTTGCCTTGCCTTGCCTTGCTTTACGTTGCCTTGCTTTACGTTGCCTTGCCTTGCCTTGCTTTACGTTGCCTTGCTTTACGTTGCCTTGCTTTGCTTTGCCTTGCCTTACTTTACCTTGCCTTGCTTTACGTTGCCTTGCTTTAAGTTGCCATGCTTTACGTTGCCTTGCTTTACGTTGCCTTGCCTTACCTTGCTTTCTGTTGCTTTACGTTGCCTTGCTTTGCCTTGCCTTGCCTTGCATTGCTTTACCTTGCATTGCTTTTCCTTGCCTTTCTTTACGTTGCCTTGCCTTGCCTTGCTTTACGTTTCCTTGCCTTGCCTTGCTTTACGTTGCCTTGCTTTACGTTGCCTTACCTTGCCTTGCTTTACGTTGCCTTGCTTTACGTTGCCTTGCTTTACGTTGCCTTGCCTTACCTTGCTTTACATTGCCTTGCCTTTCCTTGAAATGCTTTACGTTGCCTTGCCTTTCCTTGCTTTACATTGCCTTGCTTCACGTTGCCTTGCTTTACGTTGCCTTGTCTTTGCTTTCTTTACGTTGCCTTGCTTTACGTTGCCTTGTCTTGCCTTGCTTTACGTTACCTTGTTTACGTTGCCTTGCTTTATGTTGCCTTGATTTACCTTGCCTTGCTTTACCTCGCCTCGCCTCGCCTCGCCTCGCCTCGCCTCGTCTTGCTTTACTTTGCCTTGCTTTACGTTGCCTGTCTTGCCTGGCTTTACGTTGCCTTGCTTTACGTTGCCTTGCTTTACGTTGCCTTGCCTTGCCTTTCTTTACGTTGCCTTGCTTTACGCTGCCTTTCTTAACGTTGCCTTGTCTTGCCTTTCTTTACGTTGCCTTGATTTACGTTCCCTTGCTTTATGTTGCCTTGTCTTGGCTTGCTTTACGTTGCCTTGCTTTACGTTGCCTTGATTTACGTTGCCTTGTCTTGCCTTTCTTTACGTTGCCTTGCTTTACGTTGCCTTGCTTTACGTTGCCTTGCCTTGCCTTTCTTTACGTTGCCTTGCCTTGCTTTATGTTACCTTGCCTTGCCTTAATTTACGTTGCCTTGCCTTGCCTTGCTTTACGTTGCCTTGCTTTACGTTGCCTTGCCTTGCTTTACCTTGCCTTGCTTTAAGTTGCCTTGCTTTACGTTGCCTTGCTTTCCCTTGCCTTGCCTTGCCTTGCTTTACCTTGCCTTGCTTTCCCTTGCCTTGCCTTGCCTTGCTTTACCTTGCCTTGCTTTACGTTGCCTTGCTTTACGTTGCCTTGCTTAACGTTGCCTTGCTTTACGTTGCCTTGCTTTACGTTTCCTTGCTTTACGTTGCCTTGCTTTACTTAGCCTTGCTTTAAGTTGCCTTGCCTTGCCTTGCTTTACGTTGCCTTGCTTTACGTTGCCTTTCTTAAAGTTGCCTTGTCTTGCCTTTCTTTACTTTACCTTGCTTTACGTTGCCTTGCTTTATGTTGCCTTGTCTTGGCTTGCTTTACGTTTCCTTGCTTTACGTTGCCTTGCTTTACGTTGCCTTGTCTTGCCTTTCTTTACGTTGCCTTGATTTACGTTGCCTTGCTTTACGTAGCCTTGCCTTGCCTTTCTTTACGTTGCCTTGCCTTGCTTTACGTTACCTTGCCTTGCCTTGCTTTACGTTGCCTTGCCTTGCCTTGCTTTACGTTGCCTTGCTATACGTTGCCTTGCTTTACGTTGCCTTGCCTTGCCTTGCTTTACGTTGCCTTGCTTTAAGTTGCCTTGGTTTACGTTGCCTTGCTTTACGTTGCCTTGCTTAACGTTGCCTTGCTTTACGTTGCCTTGCTTTACCTTGCCTTGCTTTACGTTGCCTTGCCTTGCCTTGCTTTACGTTGCCTTGCTTTACTTAGCCTTGCTTTAAGTTGCCTTGTCTTGGCTTGCTTTACGTTGCCTTGCTTTACGTTGCCTTGCTTTACGTTGTCTTGCCTTGCCTTGCTTTGCCTTGCTTTACGTTGCCTTGCTTTACGTTTCCTTGCTTTACGTTGCCTTGCTTTACGTTGCCTTGCCTTGCCTTGCTTTACCTTGACTTGCTTTACGTTGCCTCGCTTTACGTTGCCTTGCCTTGCCTTGCTTTACCTTGCCTTGGTTTACGTTGCCTTGCTTTAAGTTGCCTTGCTTTACGTTGCCTTGCCTTGCTTTACGTTGCCTTGCTTTACGTTGCCTTGCCTTGCCTTGCTTTACGTTGCCTTGCTTTACGTTGCCTTGCTTTGCTTTGCCTTGCCTTGCTTTACCTTGCCTTGCTTTACGTTGCCTTGCTTTAAGTTGCCTTGCTTTACGTTGCCTTGCTTTCCCTTGCCTTGCTTTACGTTGCCTTGTCTTGCTTTACGTTGCCTTGCTTTACGTTGCCTTGCCTTGCCTTGCTTTACGTTGCCTTGCCTTACCTTGCTTTCTGTTGCTTTACGTTGCCTTGCTTTGCCTTGCCTTGCCTTGCATTGCTTTACCTTGCCTTGCTTTTCCTTGCCTTTCTTTACGTTGCCTTGCCTTGCCTTGCTTTAGGTTTCCTTGCCTTGCCTTGCTTTACGTTGCCTTGCTTTACGTTGCCTTGCCTTCCCTTGCTTTACGTTGCCTTGCTTTACGTTGCCTTGCCTTAACTTGCTTTACATTGACTTGCCTTACCTTGCTTTACATTGACTTGCCTTTCCTTGCCTTGCTTTACTTTGCCTTGCCTTTCCTTGCTTTACATAGCCTTGCTTCACGTTGCCTTGCTTTATGTTGCCTTGTCTTGCCTTTCTTTACGTTCCCTTGCTTTACGTTGCCTTGTCTTGCCTTGCTTTACGTTACCTTGTTTACGTTGCCTTGCTTTATGTTGCCTTGATTTACCTTGCCTTGCTTTACCTCGCCTCGCCTCGCCTCGCCTCGCCTCGCCTCGCCTCGTCTTGCTTTACGTTGCCTTGCTTTACGTTGCCTTGTCTTGCCTGGCTTTACGTTGCCTTGCTTTACGTTGCCTTGCTTTACGTTGCCTTTGCCTTGCCTTTATTTACGTTGCCTTGCTTTACGTTGCCTTTCTTAATGTTGCCTTGTCTTGCCTTTCTTTACTTTGCCTTGCTTTACGTTGCATTGCTTTATGTTGCCTTGTCTTGGCTTGCTTTACGTTGCCTTGCTTTACGTTGCCTTGCTTTACGTTGCCTTGTCTTGCCTTTCTTTACGTTGCCTTGCTTTACGTTGACTTGCTTTACGTTGACTTGCCTTGCCTTTCTTTACGTTGCCTTGCCTTGCTTTAGGTTACCTTGCCTTGCCTTGCTTTACGTTGCCTTGCCTTGCCTTGCTTTACGTTGCCTTGCTTTACGTTGCCTTGCTTTACGTTGCCTTGCCTTGCTTTACGTTGCCTTGCTTTACGTTGCCTTGCTTTACGTTGCCTTGCTTTATGTTTCCTTGCCTTGCCTTGCTTTACGTTGCCTTGCTTTACGTTGCCTTGCCTTGCCTTGCTTTACGTTGCCTTGCTTTACGTTGCCTTGCCTTGCTTTACGTTGCCTTGCTTTACGTTGCCTTGCCTTGCCTTGCTTTACGTTGCCTTGCTTTACGTTGCCTTGATTTGCTTTGCCTTGCCTTGCTTTACCTTGCCTTGCTTTACGTTGCCTTGCTTTAAGTTGCCTTGCTTTACGTTGCCTTGCTTTACGTTGCCTTGCCTTACCTTGCTTTCTGTTGCTTTACGTTGCCTTGCTTTGCCTTGCCTTGCCTTGCATTGCTTTACCTTGCCTTTCTTTTCCTTGCCTTTCTTTACGTTGCCTTGCCTTGCCTTGCTTTAGGTTTCCTTGCCTTGCCTTGCTTTACGTTGCCTTGCTTTACGTTGCCTTGCCTTGCCTTGCTTTACGTTGCCTTGCTTTACGTTGCCTTGCTTTACGTTGCCTTGCCTTACCTTGCTTTACATTGCCTTGCCTTTCCTTGCCTTGCTTTACGTTGCCTTGCCTTTCCTTGCTTTACATAGCCTTGCTTCACGTTGCCTTGCTTTACGTTGCCTTGTCTTGCCTTAGTTTACGTTGCCTTGCTTTACGTTGCCTTGTCTTGCCTTGCTTTACGTTACCTTGTTTACGTTGCCTTGCTTTATGTTGCCTTGATTTACCTTGCCTTGCTTTACCTCGCCACGCGTCGCCTCGCCTCGCCTCGTCTTGCTTTACGTTGCCTTGCTTTACGTTGCCTTTGCCTTGCCTTTCTTTACGTTGCCTTGCTTTACGTTTCCTTTCTTAACGTTGCCTTGTCTTGCCTTTCTTTACGTTGCCTTGATTTACGTTGCCTTGCTTTATGTTGCCTTGTCTTGGCTTGCTTTACGTTGACTTGCTTTACGTTGCCTTGCTTTACGTTGCCTTGTCTTGCCTTTCTTTACGTTGCCTTGCTTTACGTTGCCTTGCATTACGTTGCCTTGCCTTGCCTTTCTTTACGTTGCCTTGCCTTGCTTTAGGTTACCTTGCCTTGCCTTGCTTTACGTTGCCTTGCCTTGCCTTGCTTTACGTTGCCTTGCTTTACGTTGCCTTGCTTTACGTTGCCTTGCCTTGCTTTACGTTGCCTTGCTTTATGTTGCCTTGCTTTAAGTTGCCTTGCTTTATGTTGCCTTGCCTTGCCTTGCTTTACGTTGCCTTGCTTTACGTTGCCTTGCCTTGCCTTGCTTTACGTTGCCTTGCTTTACGTTGCCTTGCCTTGCTTTACGTTGCCTTGCTTTACGTTGCCTTGCCTTGCCTTGCTTTACGTTGCCTTGCTTTACGTTGCCTTGATTTGCTTTGCCTTGCCTTGCTTTACCTTGCCTTGCTTTACGTTGCCTTGCTTTAAGTTGCCTTGCTTTACGTTGCCTTGCTTTACGTTGCCTTGCCTTACCTTGCTTTCTGTTGCTTTACGTTGCCTTGCTTTGCCTTGCCTTGCCTTGCATTGCTTTACCTTGCCTTGCTTTTCCTTGCCTTTCTTTACGTTGCCTTGCCTTGCCTTGCTTTAGGTTTCCTTGCCTTGCCTTGCTTTACGTTGCCTTGCTTTACGTTGCCTTGCCTTGCCTTGCTTTACGTTGCCTTGCTTTACGTTGCCTTGCTTTACGTTGCCTTGCCTTACCTTGCTTTCTGTTGCTTTACGTTGCCTTGCTTTGCCTTGCCTTGCCTTGCATTGCTTTACCTTGCCTTGCTTTTCCTTGCCTTTCTTTACGTTGCATTGCCTTGCCTTGCTTTACGTTGCCTTGCTTTACGTTGCCTTCCTTTACGTTGCCTTGCCTTGCTTTACGTTGCCTTGCTTTACCTTGCCTTGCTTTACCTCGCCTCGCCTCGCCTCGCCTCGCCTCGTCTTGCTTTACGTTGCCTTGCTTTACGTTGCCTTGTCTTGCCTGGCTTGACGTAGCCTTGCTTTACGTTGCCTTGCCTTGCCTTTCTTTACGTTGCCTTGCTTTACGTTGCCTTTCTTAACGTTGCCTTGTCTTGCCTTTCTTTACGTTGCCTTGCTTTACGTTGCCTTGCTTTATGTTGCCTTGTCTTGGCTTGCTTTACGTTGCCTTGCTTTACGTTGCCTTGCTTTATGTTGCCTTGTCTTGCCTTTATTTATATTGCCTTGCTTTACGTTGCCTTGCTTTACGTTGCCTTGCCTTGCCTTTCTTTACGTTGCCTTGCCTTGCTTTACGTTACCTTGCCTTGCCTTGCTTTACGTTGCCTTGCCTTGCCTTGCTTTACGTTGCCTTGCTTTAAGTTGCCTTGATTTACGTTGCCTTGCTTTCCCTTGCCTTGCCTTGCCTTGCTTTACCTTGCCTTGCTTTACGTTGCCTTGCTTTACCTTGCCTTGCTTTATGTTGCCTTGCCTTGCCTTGCTTTACGTTGCCTTGCTTTATGTTGCCTTGCTTTGCCTTGCCTTGCCTTGCTTTACCTTGCCTTGCATTACGTTGCCTTGCTTTACGTTGCCTTGCTTAACGTTGCCTTGCTTTACGTTGCCTTGCTTTACGTTGACTTGACTTGCCTTGCTTTACGTTGCCTTGCTTAACGTTGCCTTGCTTTACGTTGCCTTGCTTTACGTTGACTTGACTTGCCTTGCTTTACGTTGCCTTGCTTTACTTAGCCTTGCTTTATGTTGCCTTGCTTTAAGTTGCCTTGCCTTGCCTTGCTTTACGTTGCCTTGCTTTACGTTGCCTTGCTTTACGTTGCCTTGCTTTACGTTGTCTTGCCTTGCCTTGCTTTGCCTTGCTTTACGTTGGCTTGCTTTACGTTTCCTTGCTTTACGTTGCCTTGCTTTACATTGCCTTGCCTTGCCTTGCTTTACCTTGCCTTGCTTTACGTTGCCTTGCTTTACGTTGCCTTGCCTTGCCTTGCTTTACCTTGCCTTGCTTTATGTTGCCTTGCTTTACGTTGCCTTGCTTTATGTTGCCTTGCCTTGCCTTGCTTTACATTGCCTTGCTTTACGTTGCCTTGCTTTACGTTGCCTTGCCTTGCCTTGCTTTACGTTGCCTTGCTTTACGTTGCCTTGCCTTGCCTTGCTTTACGTTGCCTTGCTTTACGTTGCCTTGCTTTGCTTTGCCTTGCCTTGCTTTACATTGCCTTGCTTAACGTTGCCTTGCTTTAACTTGCCTTGCTTTACGTTGCCTTGCTTTACGTTGCCTTGCCTTACCTTGCTTTCTGTTGCTTTACGTTGCCTTGCTTTGCCTTGCCTTGCCTTCCCTTGTTTTACCTTGCCTTGCTTTTCCTTGCCTTTCTTTACGTTGCCTTGCCTTGCCTTGCTTTACGTTTCCTTGCCTTGCCTTGCTTTACGTTGCCTTGCTTTACGTTGCCTTGCCTTGCCTTGCTTTACGTTGCCTTGCTTTACGTTGCCTTGCTTTACGTTGCCTTGCCTTACCTTGCTTTACATTGCCTTGCCTTGCCTTGCCTTGCTTTACGTTGCCTTTCCTTGCTTTACATTGCCTTGCTTCACGTTGCCTTGCTTTACGTTGCCTTGTCTTGCCTTTCTTTACGTTGCCTTGCTTTACGTTGCCTTGTCTTGCCTTTCTTTACGTTGCCTTGCTTTACGTTGCCTTGTCTTGCCTTGCTTTACGTTACCTTGTTTACGTTGCCTTGCTTTATGTTGCCTTGTCTTGCATTTCTTTACATTGCCTTGCTTTACGTTGCATTTATTTATGTTGCCTTGCCTTGCCTTACGTTGCCTTGCCTTGCCTTGCTTTACGTTGTCTTGCCTTGCCTTGCTTTACGTTTCCTTGCCTTGCCTTTCTTTACGTTGCCTTGCCTTGCCTTGCTTTACGTTGCCTTGCTTTACGTTGCCTTGCTTTACGTTGCCTTGCTTTCCCTTGCCTTGCCTTGCCTTTCTTTACTTTGCCTTGCCTTGCTTTGCTTAACGTTGCCTTGCTTTACGTTGCCTTGCCTTGCCTTGCTTTACGTTGCCTTACTTTACGTTGCCTTGCTTTGCCTTGCCTTGCCTTGCTTTACCTTGCCTTGCTTTACGTTGCCTTGCTTTACGTTACCTTGCTTAACGTTGCCTTGCTTTACGTTGCCTTGCTTTTCGTTGCCTTGCATTACGTTGCCTTGCCTTGCCTTGCTTTGCCTTGCTTTACGTTGCCTTGCTTTACTTAGCCTTTCCTTAAGTTGCCTTGACTTGCCTTGCTTTACGTTGCCTTGCTTTACGTTGCCTTGCTTTACCTTGTCTTGCCTTGCCTTGCTTTGCCTTGCTTTACGTTGCCTTGCTTTACGTTTCCTTGCTTTACCTTGCCTTGCTTTACGTTGCCTTGCTTTACGTTGCCTTGCCTTGCCTTGCTTTACGTTGCCTTGCTTTACGTTGCCTTGCCTTGCCTTGCTTTACGTTGCCTTGCTTTAAGTTGCCTTGATTTACGTTGCCTTGCTTTCCCTTGCCTTGCCTTGCCTTGCTTTACCTTGCCTTGCTTTACGTTGCCTTGCTTTACCTTGCCTTGCTTTATGTTGCCTTGCCTTGCCTTGCTTTACGTTGCCTTGCTTTACGTTGCCTTGCTTTGCCTTGCCTTGCCTTGCTTTACCTTGCCTTGTTTTACGTTGCCTTGCTTTACGTTGCCTTGCTTAACGTTGCCTTGCTTTACGTTGCCTTGCTTTACGTTGACTTGACTTGCCTTGCTTTACGTTGCCTTGCTTTACTTAGCCTTGCTTTATGTTCCCTTGCTTTAAGTTGCCTTGCCTTGCCTTGCTTTACGTTGCCTTGCTTTACGTTGCCTTGCTTTACGTTGTCTTGCCTTGCCTTGCTTTGCCTTGCTTTACGTTGGCTTGCTTTACGTTTCCTTGCTTTACGTTGCCTTGCTTTACGTTGCCTTGCCTTGCCTTGCTTTACCTTGCCTTGCTTTACGTTGCCTTGCTTTACGTTGCCTTGCCTTGCCTTGCTTTACCTTGCCTTGCTTTATGTTGCCTTGCTTTACGTTGCCTTGCTTTATGTTGCCTTGCCTTGCCTTGCTTTACGTTGCCTTGCCTTGCCTTGCTTTACGTTGCCTTGCTTTACGTTGCCTTGCTTTACGTTGCCTTGCCTTGCCTTTCTTTACGTTTCCTTGCTTTACGTTGCCTTGCCTTGCCTTGCTTTACGTTGCCTTGCTTTACGTTCCCTTGCTTTGCTTTGCCTTGCCTTGCTTTACCTTGCCTTGCTTTACGTTGCCTTGCTTTACGTTGCCTTGCTTAACGTTGCCTTGCTTTACGTTGCCTTGCTTTTCGTTGCCTTGCATTACGTTGCCTTGCCTTGCCTTGCTTTACGTTGCCTTGCTTTACTTAGACTTTCTTTAAGTTGCCTTGCCTTGCCTTGCTTTACGTTGCCTTGCTTTACGTTGCCTTGCTTTACGTTGCCTTGCTTTACGTTGTCTTGCCTTGCCTTGCTTTGCCTTGCTTTACGTTGCCTTGCTTTACGTTTCCTTGCTTTACGTTGCCTTGCTTTACGTTGCCTTGCCTTGCCTTGCTTTACCTTGCCTTGCTTTACGTTGCCTTGCTTTACGTTGCCTTGCCTTGCTTTACGTTACCTTGCCTTCCCTTGCTTTACGTTGCCTTGCCTTGCCTTGCTTTACGTTGCCTTGCTTAACGTTGCCTTGCTTTACGTTGCCTTGCCTTGCTTTACGTTGCCTTGCTTTAAGTTGCCTTGCTTAACGTTGCTTTGCTTTACGTTGCCTTGCCTTGCCTTGCTTTACGTTGCCTTGCTTTACGTTGCCTTTCCTTGCCTTGCTTTACCTTGCCTAGCTTTACCTTGCCTTGCTTTACCTTGCCTTGCCTTTCCTTGCTTTACGTTGCCTTGCTTTACCTTGCCTTGTTTACGTTTCCTTGCCTTGCTTTAAGTTGCATTGATTTACGTTGCCTTGCTTTAGGTTGCATTGCCTTGCCTTGCTTTACGTTGCCTTACTTTACGTTGCCTTGCCTTGCCTTGCTTTACGTTTCCATGCCTTGCCTTGCCTTACGTTGCCTTGCTTTACGTTGCCTTGCCTTGCCTTGCTTTACGTTGCCTTGCTTTACGTTGCCTTTCCTTGCCTTGCTTTACCTTGCCTAGCTTTACCTTGCCTTGCTTTACCTTGCCTTGCCTTTCCTTGCTTTACGTTGCCTTGCTTTACCTTGCCTTGTTTACGTTTCCTTGCCTTGCTTTAAGTTGCATTGATTTACGTTGCCTTGCTTTAGGTTGCCTTGCCTTGCCTTGCTTTACGTTGCCTTACTTTACGTTGCCTTGCCTTGCCTTGCTTTACGTTTCCTTGCCTTGCCTTGCCTTACGTTGCCTTGCTTTACGTTGCCTTGCCTTGCTTTACGTTGCCTTGCTTCACGTTGCCTTGCTTTACTTTGCCTTGCTTTATGTTGCCTTGTCTTGGCTTGCTTTACATTGCCTTGCTTTACGTTGCCTTGCTTTACGTTGCATTGTCTTGCCTTTCTTTACGTTGCCTTTCTTTACGTTGCCTTGCTTTATGTTCCCTTGCCTTGCCTTACGTTGCCTTGCCTTGCCTTTCTTTACGTTGTCTTGCCTTGCCTTGCTTTAAGTTTCCTTGCCTTGCCTTTCTTTACGTTGCCTTGCTTTACGTTGCATTGCTTTACGTTGCCTTGCTTTCCCTTGCCTTGCCTTGCCTTGCTTTACCTTGCCTTGCTTTACTTTGCCTTGCTTTACCTTGCCTTGCTTTACGTTGCCTTGCTTTGCCTTGCCTTGCCTTGCTTTACCTTGCCTTGCTTTACGTTGCCTTGCTTTACGTTGCCTTGCTTAACGTTGCCTTGCTTTACGTTGCCTTGCTTTTCGTTGCCTTGCATTACGTTGCCTTGCCTTGCCTTGCTTTACGTTGCCTTGCTTTACTTAGACTTTCTTTAAGTTGCCTTGCCTTGCCTTGCTTTACGTTGCCTTGCTTTACGTTGCCTTGCTTTACGTTGCCTTGCTTTACGTTGTCTTGCCTTGCCTTGCTTTGCCTTGCTTTACGTTGCCTTGCTTTACGTTTCCTTGCTTTACGTTGCCTTGCTTTACGTAGCCTTGCCTTGCCTTGCTTTACCTTGCCTTGCTTTACGTTGCCTTGCTTTACGTTGCCTTGCCTTGCCTTGCTTTACCTTGCCTTGCTTTACGTTGCCTTGCTTTACGTTGCCTTGCCTTGCTTTATGTTACCTTGCCTTCCCTTGCTTTACGTTGCCTTGCCTTGCCTTGCTTTACGTTGCCTTGCTTTACGTTGCCATGCTTTACGTTGCCTTGCCTTGCTTTACGTTGCCTTGCTTTACCTTGCCTTGCTTAACGTTGCTTTGCTTTACGTTGCCTTGCCTTGCCTTGCTTTACGTTGCCTTGCTTTACGTTGCCTTTCCTTGCCTTGCTTTACCTTGCCTAGCTTTACCTTGCCTTGCTTTACCTTGCCATGCCTTTCCTTGCTTTACGTTGCCTTGCTTTACCTTGCCTTGTTTACGTTTCCTTGCCTTGCTTTAAGTTGCATCGATTTACGTTGCCTTGCTTTAGGTTGCCTTGCCTTGCCTTGCTTTACGCTGCCTTACTTTACGTTGCCTTGCCTTGCCTTGCTTTACGTTTCCTTGCCTTGCCTTGCCTTACGTTGCCTTGCTTTACGTTGCCTTGCCTTGCCTTGCTTTACGTTGCCTTGTTTACGTTGCCTTTCCTTGCCTTGCTTTACCTTGCCTAGCTTTACCTTGCCTTGCTTTACCTTGCCTTGCCTTTCCTTGCTTTACGTTGCCTTGCTTTACCTTGCCTTGTTTACGTTTCCTTGCCTTGCTTTAAGTTGCATTGATTTACGTTGCCTTGCTTTAGGTTGCCTTGCCTTGCCTTGCTTTACGTTGCCTTACTTTACGTTGCCTTGCCTTGCCTTGCTTTACGTTTCCTTGCCTTGCCTTGCCTTACGTTGCCTTGCTTTACGTTGCCTTGCCTTGCCTTGCTTTACGTTGCCTTGCTTCACGTTGCCTTGCTTTACGTTGCCTTGCTTTATGTTGCCTTGCCTTGCCTTGCTTTACGTTGCCTTGCTTTACGTTGCCTTGCTTTACGTTGCCTTGCTTTACGTTGCCTTGCTTTACTTTGCCTTGCCTTGCCTTGCTTTACGTTGCCTTGCTTTACGTTTCCTTGCCTTGCCTTGCTTTACGTTGCCTTGCTTTACGTTGCCTTGCTTTACGTTGCCTTGCCTTGCCTTGCTTTACGTTGCCTTGCTTTACGTTGCCTTGCTTTACGTTGCCTTGCTTTACGTTGCCTTGCCTTGCTTTACGTTGCCTTGCTTTAAGTTGCCTTGCTTAACGTTGCCTTGCTTTACGTTGCCTTGCCTTGCTTTACGTTGCCTTGCTTTACGTTGCCTTCCTTGCCTTGCTTTACCTTTCCTAGCTTTACCTTGCCTTGCTTTACCTTGCGTTGCCTTTCCTTGCTTTACGTTGCCTTGCTTTACCTTGCCTTGTTTACGTTTCCTTGCCTTGCTTTAAATTGCATTGATTTACGTTGCCTTGATTTAGGTTGCCTTGCCTTGCCTTGCTTTACGTTGCCTTACTTTACGTTGCCTTGCCTTGCCTTGCTTTACGTTTCCTTGCCTTGCCTTGCCTTACGTTGCCTTGCTTTACGTTGCCTTGTCTTGCCTTGCTTTACGTTACCTTGCTTTACGTTGCCTTGCTTTATGTTGCCTTGTCTTGGCTTCCTTTACGTTGCCTTGCTTTACGTTGCCTTGCTTTACGTTGCCTAGCTTTACGTTGCCTTGTCTTGCCTTTCTTTACGTTGCCTTGCTTTACGTTGCCTTGCCTTGCCTTTCTTTACGTAGCCTTGCCTTGCCTTGCTTTAAGTTTCCTTGCCTTGCCTTTCTTTACGTTGCCTTGCCTTGCCTTGCTTTACGTTGCCTTGCTTTACGTTGCCTTGCTTTACGTTGCCTTGCCTTGCCTTGTTTTACCTTGCCTTGCTTTACGTTGCCTTGATTTACCTTGCCTTGCTTTACGTTGCCTTGCCTTACCTTGCTTTACGTTGCTTTGCTTTACGTTGCCTTGTTTTGCCTTGCCTTGCCTTGCCTTGCTTTACGTTGCCTTGCCTTGCCTTGCTTTACGTTGCCTTGCTTAACGTTGCCTTGCTTTACGTTGCCTCGCTTTATGTTGCCTTGCTTTACGTTGCCTTGCCTTGCCTTGCTTTACGTTGCCTTGCTTTACGTAGCCTTGCTTTAAGTTGCCTTGCCTTGCCTTGCTTTACGTTGCCTTGCTTTACGTTGCCTTGCTTTACGTTGCCTTGCTTTACGTTGTCTTGCCTTGCCTTGCTTTGCCTTGCTTTACGTTGCCTTGCTTTACGTTACCTTGATTTACGTTGCCTTGCTTTACGTTGCCTTGCCTTGCCTTGCTTTACCTTGCCTTGCTTTACGTTGCCTTGCTTTACGTAGCCTTGCCTTGCCTTGCTTTACGTTGCCTTGCTTTACGTTGCCTTGCTTTACGTTGCCTTGCTTTATGTTGCCTTGCCTTGCCTTGATTTACGTTGCCTTGCTTTACGTTTCCTTGCCTTGCCTTGCTTTACGTTGCCTTGCTTTACCTTGCCTTGCTTTACGTTGCCTTGCCTTGCCTTGCTTTACGTTGCCTTGCCTTGCCTTGCTTTACATTGCCTTGCCTTGCCTTGTTTTACGTTGCCTTGCTTTACGTTGCCTTGCTTTACGTTGCCTTGCCTTGCCTTGCTTTACGTTGCCTTACTTTACCTTGCCTTGCTTTACCTTGCCTTGCCTTGCCTTGCTTTTCCTTGCCTTGCTTTAACCTGCCTTGCTTTACCTTGCCTTGCTTTACCTTGCCTTGCTTTACGTTGCATTGCTTTACGTTGTCTTTCCTTGCCTTGCTTTACGTTGCCTTGCTTTACGGTGCCTTGCTTTACGTTACCTTGCTTTACGTTGCCTTGCCTTGCCTTGTTTTATGTTGCCTTGATTTACGTTGCCTTGCCTTGCCTTGCTTTACGTTGCCTTGTTTACGTTGCCTAGCTTTACCTTGCCTTGCTTTACCTTGCCTTGCCTTTCCTTGCTTTACGTTGCCTTGCTTTACCTTGCCTTGCATTACTTTGCCTTGCCTTTCCTTGCTTTACGTTGCCTTGCTTTACCTTGCCTTGCATTACTTTGCCTTGCCTTTCCTTGCTTTACGTTGCCTTGCTTTACGTTGCCTTGCTTTGCCTTGCCTTGTCTTGCCTTGCTTTACCTTGCCATGCTTTTCCTTGCCTTCCTTTACGTTGCCTTGCCTTGCCTTGCTTTACGTTGCCTCGCTTTACGTTGCCTTGCTTTACGTTGCCTTGCCTTGCCTTGCTTTACGTTGCCTTGATTTACGTTGCCTTGCTTTACGTTGCCTTACCTTGCCTTGCTTTACGTTGCCTTGCTTTACGTTGCCTTGCTTTACGTTGCCTTGCCTTGCCTTGCTTTACGTTGCCTTGCTTTATGTTGCCTTGCTTTACGTTGCCTTGCCTTTCCTTGCTTTACGTTGCCTTGCTTTACGTTGCCTTGCTTTACGTTGCCTTGCCTTGCCTTGCTTTCGTTGCCTTGCTTTACCTTGCCTTGCTTTACCTTGCCTTGCCTTGCCTTGCTTTACGCTGCCTTGCTTTACGTTGCCTTGCTTTACCTTTCCTTTCTTAACGTTGCCTTGTCTTGCCTTTCTTTACGTTACCTTGCTTTACGTTGCCTTGCTTTACGTTGCCTTGCCTTGCCTTGCTTTCGTTGCCTTGCTTTACCTTGCCTTGTTTTATCTTGCCTTGCCATGCCTTGCTTTACGTTGCCTTGCTTTACCTTGCCTTTCTTAACGTTGCCTTGTCTTGCCTTTCTTTACGTTACCTTGCTTTACGTTGCCTTGCTTTATGTTGCCTTGTCTTGGCTTGCTTTACGTTGCCTTGCTTTATGTTGCCTTGTCTTGGCTTGCTTTACGTTGCCTTGCCTTGCCTTGCTTTACGTTGCCTTGCCTTGCCTTGTTTTACGTTGCCTTGCTTTACGTTGCCTTGCTTTACGTTGCCTTGCCTTGCCTTGCTTTACGTTGCCTTACTTTACCTTGCCTTGCTTTACCTTGCCTTGCCTTGCCTTGCTTTTCCTTGCCTTGCTTTAACCTGCCTTGCTTTACCTTGCCTTGCTTTACCTTGCCTTGCTTTACGTTGCATTGCTTTACGTTGTCTTTCCTTGCCTTGCTTTACGTTGCCTTGCTTTACGGTGCCTTGCTTTACGTTACCTTGCTTTACGTTGCCTTGCCTTGCCTTGTTTTATGTTGCCTTGATTTACGTTGCCTTGCCTTGCCTTGCTTTACGTTGCCTTGTTTACGTTGCCTAGCTTTACCTTGCCTTGCTTTACCTTGCCTTGCCTTTCCTTGCTTTACGTTGCCTTTCTTTACCTTGCCTTGCATTACTTTGCCTTGCCTTTCCTTGCTTTACGTTGCCTTGCTTTACGTTGCCTTGCTTTGCCTTGCCTTGTCTTGCCTTGGTTTACCTTGCCATGCTTTTCCTTGCCTTCCTTTATGTTGCCTTGCCTTGCCTTGCTTTACCTTGCCTTGCTTTACGTTGCCTTGTTTTACGTTGCCTTGCCTTGCCTTGCTTTACGTTGCCTCGCTTTACGTTGCCTTGCTTTACGTTGCCTTGCCTTGCCTTGCTTTACGTTGCCTTGATTTACTTAGCCTTGCTTTACGTTGCCTTACCTTGCCTTGCTTTACGTTGCCTTGCTTTACGTTGCCTTGCTTTACGTTGCCTTGCCTTGCCTTGCTTTACGTTGCCTTGCTTTATGTTGCCTTGCTTTACGTTGCCTTGCCTTTCCTTGCTTTACGTTGCCTTGCTTTACGTTGCCTTGCCTTGCCTTGCTTTCGTTGCCTTGCTTTACCTTGCCTTGCTTTACCTTGCCTTGCCTTGCCTTGCTTTACGCTGCCTTGCTTTACGTTGCCTTGCTTTACCTTGCCTTTCTTAACGTTGCCTTGTCTTGCCTTTCTTTACGTTACCTTGCTTTACGTTGCCTTGCTTTACGTTGCCTTGCCTTGCCTTGCTTTCGTTGCCTTGCTTTACCTTGCCTTGTTTTATCTTGCCTTGCCATGCCTTGCTTTACGTTGCCTTGCTTTACCTTGCCTTTCTTAACGTTGCCTTGTATTGCCTTTCTTTACGTTACCTTGCTTTACGTTGTCTTGCTTTATGTTGCCTTGTCTTGGCTTGCTTTACGTTGCCTTGCTTTACGTTGCCTTGCCTTACGTTGCCTTGTCTTGCCTTTCTTTACGTTGCCGTGCTTTACGTTGCCTTGCTTTACGTTGCCTTGCTTTACGTTGCCTTGGCTTGACTTTCTTTACGTTGCCTTGCCTTGCTTACGTTTCCTAGCCTTGCCTTGCTTTACGTTGCCTTGCTTTACGTTGCCTTGCTTTACGTTGCCTTGTTTACGTTGCCTTATTTGCCTTGCCTTGCCTTGCCTTGCTTTACCTTGCCATGATTTTCTTTGCCTTCCTTTACATTGCCTTGCCTTGCCTTGCTTTACGTTGCCTTGCTTTACGTTGCCTTGCTTTGCCTTGCCTTTCCTTGCCTTGCTTTACCTTTCCTTGCTTTACGTTGCCTTGTTTTACGTTGCCTTGCCTTGCCTTGCTTTACGTTGCCTCGCTTTACGTTGCCTTGCTTTAAGTTGCCTTGCCTTGCCTTGCTTTACGTTGCCTTGCCTTGCTTTACGTTGCCTTGCTTTACGTTGCATTGCTTTACGTTGCCTTACCTTGCTTTGCTTTACGTTGCCTTGCTTTACGTTGCCTTGCTTTATGTTGCCTTGCCTTGCCTTGCTTTATGTTGCCTTGCTTTATGTTGCCTTGCTTTACGTTGCCTTACCTTTCCTTGCTTTACGTTGCCTTGCTTTACGTTGCATTGTCTTGCCTTTCTTTACGTTGCCTTTCTTTACGTTGCCTTGATTTATGTTGCCTTGCCTTGCCTTACGTTGCCTTGCCTTGCCTTTCTTTACGTTGTCTTGCCTTGCCTTGCTTTACGTTTCCTTGCCTTGCCTTTCTTTACGTTGCCTTGCCTTGCCTTGCTTTACGTTGCCTTGCTTTACGTTGCATTGCTTTACGTTGCCTTGCTTTACGTTGCCTTGCCTTGCCTTGCTTTACCTTGCCTTGCTTTTCTCTCCCTTGCTTTACCTTGCCTTGCTTTACGTTGCCTTGCTTTGCCTTGCCTTGCCTTGCTTTACCTTGCCTTGCTTTACGTTGCCTTGCTTTACGTTGCCTTGCTTAACGTTGCCTTGCTTTACGTTGCCTTGCTTTTCGTTGCCTTGCATTACGTTGCCTTGCCTTGCCTTGCTTTACGTTGGCTTGCTTTACTTAGACTTTCTTTAAGTTGCCTTGCCTTGCTTTACGTTGCCTTGCTTTACGTTGTCTTGCCTTGCCTTGCTTTGCCTTGCTTTACGTTGCCTTGCTTTACGTTTCCTTGCTTTACGTTGCCTTGCTTTACGTTGCCTTGCTTTACGTTGCCTTGCCTTGCCTTGCTTTACCTTGCCTTGCCTTACCTTGCCTTGCCTTACGTTGCCTTGCTTTACGTTGCCTTGCCTTGCTTTACGTTACCTTGCCTTCCCTTGCTTTACGTTGCCTTGCCTTGCCTTGCTTTACGTTGCCTTGCTTTACGTTGCCTTGCTTTACGTTGCCTTGCCTTGCCTTGCTTTACGTTGCCTTGCATTAAGTTGCCTTGCTTTACGTTGCCTTGCTTTACGTTGCCTTGCCTTGCCTTGCTTTACGTTGCCTTGCTTTACGTTGCCTTTCCTTGCCTTGCTTTACCTTGCCTAGCTTTACCTTGCCTTGCTTAACCTTGCCTTGCATTTCCTTGCTTTACGTTGCCTTGCTTTACCTTGCCTTGTTTACGTTCCCTTGCTTTGCTTTAAGTTGCATTGATTTACGTTGCCTTGCTTTAGGTTGCCTTGCCTTGCCTTGCTTTACGTTGCCTTTCTTTACGTTGCCTTGCCTTGCCTTGCTTTATGTTTCCTTGCCTTGCCTTGCTTTACGTTGCCTTGCTTTACGTTGCCTTGCCTTGCCTTGCTTTATTTTGCCTTGCTTCACGTTGCCTTGCTTTAAGTTGCGTTGTCTTTCCTTTTTTTACGTTGCCTTCCTTTACGTTGCCTTGTCTTGCCTTGCTTTACGTTACCTTGCTTTACGTTGCCTTGCTTTATGTTGCTTTGTCTTGGCTTACTTTACGTTGCCTTGCTTTACGTTGCCTTGCTTTACGTTGCCTTGCTTTACGTTGTCTTGCCTTGCCTTGCTTTGCCTTGCTTTACGTTGCCTTGCTTTACGTTACCTTGCTTTACGTTGCCTTGCTTTACGTTGCCTTGCCTTGCCTTGCTTTACGTTGCCTTGTCTTGCCTTGCTTTACGTTACCTTGCTTTACGTTGCCTTGCTTTATGTTGCCTTGTCTTGGCTTGCTTTACGTTGCCTTGCTTTACGTTGCCTTGCCTTACGTTGCCTTGTCTTGCCTTTCTTTACGTTGCCTTGCTTTACGTTGCCTTGCTTTACGTTGCCTTGCCTTGCCTTTCTTTACGTTGCCTTGCCTTGCTTTACGTTTCCTTGCCTTGCCTTGCTTTACGTTGCCTTGCTTTACGTTGCCTTGCTTTACGTTGCCTTGTTTACGTTGCCTTACTTTGCCTTGCCTTGCCTTGCCTTGCTTTACCTTGCCATGATTTTCCTTGCCTTCCTTTACATTGCCTGCCTTGCCTTGCTTTACGTTGCCTTGCTTTACGTTGCCTTGCTTTGCCTTGCCTTTCCTTGCCTTGCTTTACCTTGCCTTGCTTTACGTTACCTTGTTTTACGTTGCCTTGCCTTGCCTTGCTTTACGTTGCCTCGCTTTACGTTGCCTTGCTTCACGTTGCCTTGCCTTGCCTTGCTTTACGTTGCCTTGCCTTGCCTTGCTTTACGTTGCCTTGCTTTACGTTACATTGCTTTACGTTGCCTTACCTTGCTTTGCTTTACGTTGCCTTGCTTTACGTTGCCTTGCTTTATGTTGCCTTGCTTTACGTTGCCTTGCCTTTCCTTGCTTTACGTTGCCTTGCTTTACGTTGCATTGTCTTGCCTTTCTTTACGTTGCCTTTCTTTACGTTGCCTTGATTTATGTTGCCTTGCCTTGCCTTACGTTGCCTTGCCTTGCCTTTCTTTACGTTGTCTTGCCTTGCCTTGCTTTACGTTTCCTTGCCTTGCCTTTCTTTACGTTGCCTTGCCTTTCTTTACGTTGCCTTGCCTTGCCTTGCTTTACGTTGCCTTGCTTTACGTTGCCTTGCTTTACGTTGCCTTGCCTTGCCTTGCTTTACCTTGCCTTGCTTTACTTTGCCTTGCTTTACCTTGCCTTGCTTTACGTTGCCTTGCTTTGCCTTGCCTTGCCTTGCTTTACCTTGCCTTGCTTTACGTTTCCTTGCTTTACGTTGCCTTGCTTAACGTTGCCTTGCTTTACGTTGCCTTGCTTTTCGTTGCCTTGCATTACGTTGCCTTGCCTTGCCTTGCTTTACGTTGGCTTGCTTTACTTAGACTTTCTTTAAGTTGCCTTGCCTTGACTTGCTTTACGTTGCCTTGCTTTACGTTGCCTTGCTTTACGTTGCCTTGCTTTACGTTGTCTTGCCTTGCCTTGCTCTGCCTTGCTTTACGTTGCCTTGCTTTACGTTTCCTTGCTTTACGTTGCCTTGCTTTACGTTGCCTTGCTTTACGTTGCCTTGCCTTGCCTTGCTTTACCTTGCCTTGCCTTACGTTGCCTTGCTTTACGTTGCCTTGCCTTGCTTTACGTTACCTTGCCTTCCCTTGCTTTACGTTGCCTTGCCTTGCCTTGCTTTACGTTGCCTTGCTTTACGTTGCCTTTCTTTACGTTGCCTTGCCTTGCCTTGCTTTACGTTGCCTTGCTTTAAGTTGCCTTGCTTTACGTTGCCTTGCTTTACGTTGCCTTGCCTTGCCTTGCTTTACGTTGCCTTGCTTTACGTTGCCTTTCCTTGCCTTGCTTTACCTTGCCTAGCTTTACCTTGCCTTGCTTTACCTTGCCTTGCCTTTCCTTGCTTTACGTTGCCTTGCTTTACCTTGCCTTGTTTACGTTTCCTAGCCTTGCTTTAAGTTGCATTGATTTACGTTGCCTTACTTTAGGTTGCCTTGCCTTGCCTTGCTTTACGTTGCCTTACTTTACGTTGCCTTGCCTTGCCTTGCTTTACGTTTCCTTGCCTTGCCTTGCTTTACGTTGCCTTGCTTTACATTGCCTTGCCTTGCCTTGCTTTACGTTGCCTTGCTTCACGTTGCCTTGCTTTAAGTTGCGTTGTCTTTCCTTTTTTTACGTTGCCTTCCTTTACGTTGCCTTGTCTTGCCTTGCTTTACGTTACCTTGCTTTACGTTGCCTTGCTTTATGTTGCTTTGTCTTGGCTTACTTTACGTTGCCTTGCTTTACGTTGCCTTGCTTTACGTTGCCTTGCTTTACGTTGCATTGTCTTGCCTTTCTTTACGTTGCCTTGCTTTACGTTTCCTTGCCTTGCCTTTCTTTACGTAGCCTTGCCTTGCCTTGCTTTAATTTTCCTTGCCTTGCCTTTTTTACGTTGCCTTGCCTTGCCTTGCTTTACGTTGCCTTGCTTTACGTTGCCTTGCCTTGCCTTGCTTTACCTTGCCTTTCTTTACGTTGCCTTGCTTTACCTTGCCTTGCTTTACGTTGCCTTGCCTTACCTTGCTTTACGTTGCTTTGCTTTACGTTGCCTTGTTTTGCCTTGCCTTGCCTTGCCTTGCTTTACGTTGCCTTGCCTTGCCTTGCTTTACGTTTCCTTGCTTAACGTTGCCTTGCTTTACGTTGCCTCGCTTTATGTTGCCTTGTTTACGTTGCCTTGCCTTGCCTTGCTTTACGTTGCCTTGCTTTACGTTGCCTTGCTTTACGTTGCCTTGCTTTACGTTGTCTTGCCTTGCCTTGCTTTGCCTTGCTTTACGTTGCCTTGCTTTACGTTACCTTGCTTTACGTTGCCTTGCTTTACGTTGCCTTGCCTTGCCTTGCTTTACCTTGCCTTGCTTTACGTTGCCTTGCTTTACGTTGCCTTGCCTTGCCTTGCTTTACCTTGCCTTGCTTTATGTTGCCTTGCTTTACGTTGCCTTGCTTTATGTTGCCTTGCCTTGCCTTGCTTTACGTTGCCTTGCCTTGCCTTGCTTTACGTTGCCTTGCTTTACGTTGCCTTGCTTTACGTTGCCTTGCCTTGCCTTTCTTTACGTTTCCTTGCTTTACGTTGCCTTGCCTTGCCTTGCTTTACGTTGCCTTCCTTTACGTTCCCTTGCTTTGCTTTGCCTTGCCTTGCTTTACCTTGCCTTGCTTTACGTTGCCTTGCTTTACGTTGCCTTGCTTAACGTTGCCTTGCTTTACGTTGCCTTGCTTTTCGTTGCCTTGCATTACGTTGCCTTGCCTTGCCTTGCTTTACGTTGCCTTGCTTTACTTAGACTTTCTTTAAGTTGCCTTGCCTTGCCTTGCTTTACGTTGCCTTGCTTTACGTTGCCTTGCTTTACGTTGCCTTGCTTTACGTTGTCTTGCCTTGCCTTGCTTTGCCTTGCTTTACGTTGCCTTGCTTTACGTTTCCTTGCTTTACGTTGCCTTGCTTTACGTTGCCTTGCCTTGCCTTGCTTTACCTTGCCTTGCTTTACGTTGCCTTGCTTTACGTTGCCTTGCCTTGCCTTGCTTTACCTTGCCTTGCTTTACGTTGCCTTGCTTTACGTTGCCTTGCCTTGCTTTACGTTACCTTGCCTTCCCTTGCTTTACGTTGCCTTGCCTTGCCTTGCTTTACGTTGCCTTGCTTAACGTTGCCTTGCTTTACGTTGCCTTGCCTTGCTTTACGTTGCCTTGCTTTAAGTTGCCTTGCTTAACGTTGCTTTGCTTTACGTTGCCTTGCCTTGCCTTGCTTTACGTTGCCTTGCTTTACGTTGCCTTTCCTTGCCTTGCTTTACCTTGCCTAGCTTTACCTTGCCTTGCTTTACCTTGCCTTGCCTTTCCTTGCTTTACGTTGCCTTGCTTTACCTTGCCTTGTTTACGTTTCCTTGCCTTGCTTTAAGTTGCATTGATTTACGTTGCCTTGCTTTAGGTTGCCTTGCCTTGCCTTGCTTTACGTTGCCTTACTTTACGTTGCCTTGCCTTGCCTTGCTTTACGTTTCCTTGCCTTGCCTTGCCTTACGTTGCCTTGCTTTACGTTGCCTTGCCTTGCTTTACGTTGCCTTGCTTCACGTTGCCTTGCTTTACTTTGCCTTGCTTTATGTTGCCTTGTCTTGGCTTGCTTTACATTGCCTTGCTTTACGTTGCCTTGCTTTACGTTGCATTGTCTTGCCTTTCTTTACGTTGCCTTTCTTTACGTTGCCTTGCTTTATGTTCCCTTGCCTTGCCTTACGTTGCCTTGCCTTGCCTTTCTTTACGTTGTCTTGCCTTGCCTTGCTTTAAGTTTCCTTGCCTTGCCTTTCTTTACGTTGCCTTGCCTTGCCTTGCTTTACGTTGCCTTGCTTTACGTTGCATTGCTTTACGTTGCCTTGCTTTCCCTTGCCTTGCCTTGCCTTGCTTTACCTTGCCTTGCTTTACTTTGCCTTGCTTTACCTTGCCTTGCTTTACGTTGCCTTGCTTTGCCTTGCCTTGCCTTGCTTTACCTTGCCTTGCTTTACGTTGCCTTGCTTTACGTTGCCTTGCTTAACGTTGCCTTGCTTTACGTTGCCTTGCTTTTCGTTGCCTTGCATTACGTTGCCTTGCCTTGCCTTGCTTTACGTTGCCTTGCTTTACTTAGACTTTCTTTAAGTTGCCTTGCCTTGCCTTGCTTTACGTTGCCTTGCTTTACGTTGCCTTGCTTTACGTTGCCTTGCTTTACGTTGTCTTGCCTTGCCTTGCTTTGCCTTGCTTTACGTTGCCTTGCTTTACGTTTCCTTGCTTTACGTTGCCTTGCTTTACGTAGCCTTGCCTTGCCTTGCTTTACCTTGCCTTGCTTTACGTTGCCTTGCTTTACGTTGCCTTGCCTTGCCTTGCTTTACCTTGCCTTGCTTTACGTTGCCTTGCTTTACGTTGCCTTGCCTTGCTTTATGTTACCTTGCCTTCCCTTGCTTTACGTTGCCTTGCCTTGCCTTGCTTTACGTTGCCTTGCTTTACGTTGCCATGCTTTACGTTGCCTTGCCTTGCTTTACGTTGCCTTGCTTTACCTTGCCTTGCTTAACGTTGCTTTGCTTTACGTTGCCTTGCCTTGCCTTGCTTTACGTTGCCTTGCTTTACGTTGCCTTTCCTTGCCTTGCTTTACCTTGCCTAGCTTTACCTTGCCTTGCTTTACCTTGCCATGCCTTTCCTTGCTTTACGTTGCCTTGCTTTACCTTGCCTTGTTTACGTTTCCTTGCCTTGCTTTAAGTTGCATCGATTTACGTTGCCTTGCTTTAGGTTGCCTTGCCTTGCCTTGCTTTACGCTGCCTTACTTTACGTTGCCTTGCCTTGCCTTGCTTTACGTTTCCTTGCCTTGCCTTGCCTTACGTTGCCTTGCTTTACGTTGCCTTGCCTTGCCTTGCTTTACGTTGCCTTGTTTACGTTGCCTTTCCTTGCCTTGCTTTACCTTGCCTAGCTTTACCTTGCCTTGCTTTACCTTGCCTTGCCTTTCCTTGCTTTACGTTGCCTTGCTTTACCTTGCCTTGTTTACGTTTCCTTGCCTTGCTTTAAGTTGCATTGATTTACGTTGCCTTGCTTTAGGTTGCCTTGCCTTGCCTTGCTTTACGTTGCCTTACTTTACGTTGCCTTGCCTTGCCTTGCTTTACGTTTCCTTGCCTTGCCTTGCCTTACGTTGCCTTGCTTTACGTTGCCTTGCCTTGCCTTGCTTTACGTTGCCTTGCTTCACGTTGCCTTGCCTTGCCTTGCTTTACGTTGCCTTGCTTCACGTTGCCTTGCTTTACGTTGCCTTGCTTTATGTTGCCTTGCCTTGCCTTGCTTTACGTTGCCTTGCTTTACGTTGCCTTGCTTTACGTTGCCTTGCTTTACGTTGCCTTGCTTTACTTTGCCTTGCCTTGCCTTGCTTTACGTTGCCTTGCTTTACGTTTCCTTGCCTTGCCTTGCTTTACGTTGCCTTGCTTTACGTTGCCTTGCTTTACGTTGCCTTGCCTTGCCTTGCTTTACGTTGCCTTGCTTTACGTTGCCTTGCTTTACGTTGCCTTGCTTTACGTTGCCTTGCCTTGCTTTACGTTGCCTTGCTTTAAGTTGCCTTGCTTAACGTTGCCTTGCTTTACGTTGCCTTGCCTTGCTTTACGTTGCCTTGCTTTACGTTGCCTTCCTTGCCTTGCTTTACCTTTCCTAGCTTTACCTTGCCTTGCTTTACCTTGCGTTGCCTTTCCTTGCTTTACGTTGCCTTGCTTTACCTTGCCTTGTTTACGTTTCCTTGCCTTGCTTTAAATTGCATTGATTTACGTTGCCTTGATTTAGGTTGCCTTGCCTTGCCTTGCTTTACGTTGCCTTACTTTACGTTGCCTTGCCTTGCCTTGCTTTACGTTTCCTTGCCTTGCCTTGCCTTACGTTGCCTTGCTTTACGTTGCCTTGTCTTGCCTTGCTTTACGTTACCTTGCTTTACGTTGCCTTGCTTTATGTTGCCTTGTCTTGGCTTCCTTTACGTTGCCTTGCTTTACGTTGCCTTGCTTTACGTTGCCTAGCTTTACGTTGCCTTGTCTTGCCTTTCTTTACGTTGCCTTGCTTTACGTTGCCTTGCCTTGCCTTTCTTTACGTAGCCTTGCCTTGCCTTGCTTTAAGTTTCCTTGCCTTGCCTTTCTTTACGTTGCCTTGCCTTGCCTTGCTTTACGTTGCCTTGCTTTACGTTGCCTTGCTTTACGTTGCCTTGCCTTGCCTTGTTTTACCTTGCCTTGCTTTACGTTGCCTTGATTTACCTTGCCTTGCTTTACGTTGCCTTGCCTTACCTTGCTTTACGTTGCTTTGCTTTACGTTGCCTTGTTTTGCCTTGCCTTGCCTTGCCTTGCTTTACGTTGCCTTGCCTTGCCTTGCTTTACGTTGCCTTGCTTAACGTTGCCTTGCTTTACGTTGCCTCGCTTTATGTTGCCTTGCTTTACGTTGCCTTGCCTTGCCTTGCTTTACGTTGCCTTGCTTTACGTAGCCTTGCTTTAAGTTGCCTTGCCTTGCCTTGCTTTACGTTGCCTTGCTTTACGTTGCCTTGCTTTACGTTGCCTTGCTTTACGTTGTCTTGCCTTGCCTTGCTTTGCCTTGCTTTACGTTGCCTTGCTTTACGTTACCTTGATTTACGTTGCCTTGCTTTACGTTGCCTTGCCTTGCCTTGCTTTACCTTGCCTTGCTTTACGTTGCCTTGCTTTACGTAGCCTTGCCTTGCCTTGCTTTACGTTGCCTTGCTTTACGTTGCCTTGCTTTACGTTGCCTTGCTTTATGTTGCCTTGCCTTGCCTTGATTTACGTTGCCTTGCTTTACGTTTCCTTGCCTTGCCTTGCTTTACGTTGCCTTGCTTTACCTTGCCTTGCTTTACGTTGCCTTGCCTTGCCTTGCTTTACGTTGCCTTGCTTTACGTTGCCTTGCCTTGCCTTGCTTTACATTGCCTTGCCTTGCCTTGTTTTACGTTGCCTTGCTTTACGTTGCCTTGCTTTACGTTGCCTTGCCTTGCCTTGCTTTACGTTGCCTTACTTTACCTTGCCTTGCTTTACCTTGCCTTGCCTTGCCTTGCTTTTCCTTGCCTTGCTTTAACCTGCCTTGCTTTACCTTGCCTTGCTTTACCTTGCCTTGCTTTACGTTGCATTGCTTTACGTTGTCTTTCCTTGCCTTGCTTTACGTTGCCTTGCTTTACGGTGCCTTGCTTTACGTTACCTTGCTTTACGTTGCCTTGCCTTGCCTTGTTTTATGTTGCCTTGATTTACGTTGCCTTGCCTTGCCTTGCTTTACGTTGCCTTGTTTACGTTGCCTAGCTTTACCTTGCCTTGCTTTACCTTGCCTTGCCTTTCCTTGCTTTACGTTGCCTTGCTTTACCTTGCCTTGCATTACTTTGCCTTGCCTTTCCTTGCTTTACGTTGCCTTGCTTTACCTTGCCTTGCATTACTTTGCCTTGCCTTTCCTTGCTTTACGTTGCCTTGCTTTACGTTGCCTTGCTTTGCCTTGCCTTGTCTTGCCTTGCTTTACCTTGCCATGCTTTTCCTTGCCTTCCTTTACGTTGCCTTGCCTTGCCTTGCTTTACGTTGCCTCGCTTTACGTTGCCTTGCTTTACGTTGCCTTGCCTTGCCTTGCTTTACGTTGCCTTGATTTACGTTGCCTTGCTTTACGTTGCCTTACCTTGCCTTGCTTTACGTTGCCTTGCTTTACGTTGCCTTGCTTTACGTTGCCTTGCCTTGCCTTGCTTTACGTTGCCTTGCTTTATGTTGCCTTGCTTTACGTTGCCTTGCCTTTCCTTGCTTTACGTTGCCTTGCTTTACGTTGCCTTGCTTTACGTTGCCTTGCCTTGCCTTGCTTTCGTTGCCTTGCTTTACCTTGCCTTGCTTTACCTTGCCTTGCCTTGCCTTGCTTTACGCTGCCTTGCTTTACGTTGCCTTGCTTTACCTTTCCTTTCTTAACGTTGCCTTGTCTTGCCTTTCTTTACGTTACCTTGCTTTACGTTGCCTTGCTTTACGTTGCCTTGCCTTGCCTTGCTTTCGTTGCCTTGCTTTACCTTGCCTTGTTTTATCTTGCCTTGCCATGCCTTGCTTTACGTTGCCTTGCTTTACCTTGCCTTTCTTAACGTTGCCTTGTCTTGCCTTTCTTTACGTTACCTTGCTTTACGTTGCCTTGCTTTATGTTGCCTTGTCTTGGCTTGCTTTACGTTGCCTTGCTTTATGTTGCCTTGTCTTGGCTTGCTTTACGTTGCCTTGCCTTGCCTTGCTTTACGTTGCCTTGCCTTGCCTTGTTTTACGTTGCCTTGCTTTACGTTGCCTTGCTTTACGTTGCCTTGCCTTGCCTTGCTTTACGTTGCCTTACTTTACCTTGCCTTGCTTTACCTTGCCTTGCCTTGCCTTGCTTTTCCTTGCCTTGCTTTAACCTGCCTTGCTTTACCTTGCCTTGCTTTACCTTGCCTTGCTTTACGTTGCATTGCTTTACGTTGTCTTTCCTTGCCTTGCTTTACGTTGCCTTGCTTTACGGTGCCTTGCTTTACGTTACCTTGCTTTACGTTGCCTTGCCTTGCCTTGTTTTATGTTGCCTTGATTTACGTTGCCTTGCCTTGCCTTGCTTTACGTTGCCTTGTTTACGTTGCCTAGCTTTACCTTGCCTTGCTTTACCTTGCCTTGCCTTTCCTTGCTTTACGTTGCCTTTCTTTACCTTGCCTTGCATTACTTTGCCTTGCCTTTCCTTGCTTTACGTTGCCTTGCTTTACGTTGCCTTGCTTTGCCTTGCCTTGTCTTGCCTTGGTTTACCTTGCCATGCTTTTCCTTGCCTTCCTTTATGTTGCCTTGCCTTGCCTTGCTTTACCTTGCCTTGCTTTACGTTGCCTTGTTTTACGTTGCCTTGCCTTGCCTTGCTTTACGTTGCCTCGCTTTACGTTGCCTTGCTTTACGTTGCCTTGCCTTGCCTTGCTTTACGTTGCCTTGATTTACTTAGCCTTGCTTTACGTTGCCTTACCTTGCCTTGCTTTACGTTGCCTTGCTTTACGTTGCCTTGCTTTACGTTGCCTTGCCTTGCCTTGCTTTACGTTGCCTTGCTTTATGTTGCCTTGCTTTACGTTGCCTTGCCTTTCCTTGCTTTACGTTGCCTTGCTTTACGTTGCCTTGCCTTGCCTTGCTTTCGTTGCCTTGCTTTACCTTGCCTTGCTTTACCTTGCCTTGCCTTGCCTTGCTTTACGCTGCCTTGCTTTACGTTGCCTTGCTTTACCTTGCCTTTCTTAACGTTGCCTTGTCTTGCCTTTCTTTACGTTACCTTGCTTTACGTTGCCTTGCTTTACGTTGCCTTGCCTTGCCTTGCTTTCGTTGCCTTGCTTTACCTTGCCTTGTTTTATCTTGCCTTGCCATGCCTTGCTTTACGTTGCCTTGCTTTACCTTGCCTTTCTTAACGTTGCCTTGTATTGCCTTTCTTTACGTTACCTTGCTTTACGTTGTCTTGCTTTATGTTGCCTTGTCTTGGCTTGCTTTACGTTGCCTTGCTTTACGTTGCCTTGCCTTACGTTGCCTTGTCTTGCCTTTCTTTACGTTGCCTTGCTTTACGTTGCCTTGCTTTACGTTGCCTTGCTTTACGTTGCCTTGGCTTGACTTTCTTTACGTTGCCTTGCCTTGCTTACGTTTCCTAGCCTTGCCTTGCTTTACGTTGCCTTGCTTTACGTTGCCTTGCTTTACGTTGCCTTGTTTACGTTGCCTTATTTGCCTTGCCTTGCCTTGCCTTGCTTTACCTTGCCATGATTTTCTTTGCCTTCCTTTACATTGCCTTGCCTTGCCTTGCTTTACGTTGCCTTGCTTTACGTTGCCTTGCTTTGCCTTGCCTTTCCTTGCCTTGCTTTACCTTTCCTTGCTTTACGTTGCCTTGTTTTACGTTGCCTTGCCTTGCCTTGCTTTACGTTGCCTCGCTTTACGTTGCCTTGCTTTAAGTTGCCTTGCCTTGCCTTGCTTTACGTTGCCTTGCCTTGCTTTACGTTGCCTTGCTTTACGTTGCATTGCTTTACGTTGCCTTACCTTGCTTTGCTTTACGTTGCCTTGCTTTACGTTGCCTTGCTTTATGTTGCCTTGCCTTGCCTTGCTTTATGTTGCCTTGCTTTATGTTGCCTTGCTTTACGTTGCCTTACCTTTCCTTGCTTTACGTTGCCTTGCTTTACGTTGCATTGTCTTGCCTTTCTTTACGTTGCCTTTCTTTACGTTGCCTTGATTTATGTTGCCTTGCCTTGCCTTACGTTGCCTTGCCTTGCCTTTCTTTACGTTGTCTTGCCTTGCCTTGCTTTACGTTTCCTTGCCTTGCCTTTCTTTACGTTGCCTTGCCTTGCCTTGCTTTACGTTGCCTTGCTTTACGTTGCATTGCTTTACGTTGCCTTGCTTTACGTTGCCTTGCCTTGCCTTGCTTTACCTTGCCTTGCTTTACTCTCCCTTGCTTTACCTTGCCTTGCTTTACGTTGCCTTGCTTTGCCTTGCCTTGCCTTGCTTTACCTTGCCTTGCTTTACGTTGCCTTGCTTTACGTTGCCTTGCTTAACGTTGCCTTGCTTTACGTTGCCTTGCTTTTCGTTGCCTTGCATTACGTTGCCTTGCCTTGCCTTGCTTTACGTTGGCTTGCTTTACTTAGACTTTCTTTAAGTTGCCTTGCCTTGCTTTACGTTGCCTTGCTTTACGTTGTCTTGCCTTGCCTTGCTTTGCCTTGCTTTACGTTGCCTTGCTTTACGTTTCCTTGCTTTACGTTGCCTTGCTTTACGTTGCCTTGCTTTACGTTGCCTTGCCTTGCCTTGCTTTACCTTGCCTTGCCTTACGTTGCCTTGCTTTACGTTGCCTTGCCTTGCTTTACGTTACCTTGCCTTCCCTTGCTTTACGTTGCCTTGCCTTGCCTTGCTTTACGTTGCCTTGCTTTACGTTGCCTTGCTTTACGTTGCCTTGCCTTGCCTTGCTTTACGTTGCCTTGCATTAAGTTGCCTTGCTTTACGTTGCCTTGCTTTACGTTGCCTTGCCTTGCCTTGCTTTACGTTGCCTTGCTTTACGTTGCCTTTCCTTGCCTTGCTTTACCTTGCCTAGCTTTACCTTGCCTTGCTTAACCTTGCCTTGCATTTCCTTGCTTTACGTTGCCTTGCTTTACCTTGCCTTGTTTACGTTCCCTTGCTTTGCTTTAAGTTGCATTGATTTACGTTGCCTTGCTTTAGGTTGCCTTGCCTTGCCTTGCTTTACGTTGCCTTTCTTTACGTTGCCTTGCCTTGCCTTGCTTTATGTTTCCTTGCCTTGCCTTGCTTTACGTTGCCTTGCTTTACGTTGCCTTGCCTTGCCTTGCTTTATTTTGCCTTGCTTCACGTTGCCTTGCTTTAAGTTGCGTTGTCTTTCCTTTTTTTACGTTGCCTTCCTTTACGTTGCCTTGTCTTGCCTTGCTTTACGTTACCTTGCTTTACGTTGCCTTGCTTTATGTTGCTTTGTCTTGGCTTACTTTACGTTGCCTTGCTTTACGTTGCCTTGCTTTACGTTGCCTTGCTTTACGTTGTCTTGCCTTGCCTTGCTTTGCCTTGCTTTACGTTGCCTTGCTTTACGTTACCTTGCTTTACGTTGCCTTGCTTTACGTTGCCTTGCCTTGCCTTGCTTTACGTTGCCTTGTCTTGCCTTGCTTTACGTTACCTTGCTTTACGTTGCCTTGCTTTATGTTGCCTTGTCTTGGCTTGCTTTACGTTGCCTTGCTTTACGTTGCCTTGCCTTACGTTGCCTTGTCTTGCCTTTCTTTACGTTGCCTTGCTTTACGTTGCCTTGCTTTACGTTGCCTTGCCTTGCCTTTCTTTACGTTGCCTTGCCTTGCTTTACGTTTCCTTGCCTTGCCTTGCTTTACGTTGCCTTGCTTTACGTTGCCTTGCTTTACGTTGCCTTGTTTACGTTGCCTTACTTTGCCTTGCCTTGCCTTGCCTTGCTTTACCTTGCCATGATTTTCCTTGCCTTCCTTTACATTGCCTGCCTTGCCTTGCTTTACGTTGCCTTGCTTTACGTTGCCTTGCTTTGCCTTGCCTTTCCTTGCCTTGCTTTACCTTGCCTTGCTTTACGTTACCTTGTTTTACGTTGCCTTGCCTTGCCTTGCTTTACGTTGCCTCGCTTTACGTTGCCTTGCTTCACGTTGCCTTGCCTTGCCTTGCTTTACGTTGCCTTGCCTTGCCTTGCTTTACGTTGCCTTGCTTTACGTTACATTGCTTTACGTTGCCTTACCTTGCTTTGCTTTACGTTGCCTTGCTTTACGTTGCCTTGCTTTATGTTGCCTTGCTTTACGTTGCCTTGCCTTTCCTTGCTTTACGTTGCCTTGCTTTACGTTGCATTGTCTTGCCTTTCTTTACGTTGCCTTTCTTTACGTTGCCTTGATTTATGTTGCCTTGCCTTGCCTTACGTTGCCTTGCCTTGCCTTTCTTTACGTTGTCTTGCCTTGCCTTGCTTTACGTTTCCTTGCCTTGCCTTTCTTTACGTTGCCTTGCCTTTCTTTACGTTGCCTTGCCTTGCCTTGCTTTACGTTGCCTTGCTTTACGTTGCCTTGCTTTACGTTGCCTTGCCTTGCCTTGCTTTACCTTGCCTTGCTTTACTTTGCCTTGCTTTACCTTGCCTTGCTTTACGTTGCCTTGCTTTGCCTTGCCTTGCCTTGCTTTACCTTGCCTTGCTTTACGTTTCCTTGCTTTACGTTGCCTTGCTTAACGTTGCCTTGCTTTACGTTGCCTTGCTTTTCGTTGCCTTGCATTACGTTGCCTTGCCTTGCCTTGCTTTACGTTGGCTTGCTTTACTTAGACTTTCTTTAAGTTGCCTTGCCTTGACTTGCTTTACGTTGCCTTGCTTTACGTTGCCTTGCTTTACGTTGCCTTGCTTTACGTTGTCTTGCCTTGCCTTGCTCTGCCTTGCTTTACGTTGCCTTGCTTTACGTTTCCTTGCTTTACGTTGCCTTGCTTTACGTTGCCTTGCTTTACGTTGCCTTGCCTTGCCTTGCTTTACCTTGCCTTGCCTTACGTTGCCTTGCTTTACGTTGCCTTGCCTTGCTTTACGTTACCTTGCCTTCCCTTGCTTTACGTTGCCTTGCCTTGCCTTGCTTTACGTTGCCTTGCTTTACGTTGCCTTTCTTTACGTTGCCTTGCCTTGCCTTGCTTTACGTTGCCTTGCTTTAAGTTGCCTTGCTTTACGTTGCTTTGCTTTACGTTGCCTTGCCTTGCCTTGCTTTACGTTGCCTTGCTTTACGTTGCCTTTCCTTGCCTTGCTTTACCTTGCCTAGCTTTACCTTGCCTTGCTTTACCTTGCCTTGCCTTTCCTTGCTTTACGTTGCCTTGCTTTACCTTGCCTTGTTTACGTTTCCTAGCCTTGCTTTAAGTTGCATTGATTTACGTTGCCTTACTTTAGGTTGCCTTGCCTTGCCTTGCTTTACGTTGCCTTACTTTACGTTGCCTTGCCTTGCCTTGCTTTACGTTTCCTTGCCTTGCCTTGCTTTACGTTGCCTTGCTTTACATTGCCTTGCCTTGCCTTGCTTTACGTTGCCTTGCTTCACGTTGCCTTGCTTTAAGTTGCGTTGTCTTTCCTTTTTTTACGTTGCCTTCCTTTACGTTGCCTTGTCTTGCCTTGCTTTACGTTACCTTGCTTTACGTTGCCTTGCTTTATGTTGCTTTGTCTTGGCTTACTTTACGTTGCCTTGCTTTACGTTGCCTTGCTTTACGTTGCCTTGCTTTACGTTGCATTGTCTTGCCTTTCTTTACGTTGCCTTGCTTTACGTTTCCTTGCCTTGCCTTTCTTTACGTAGCCTTGCCTTGCCTTGCTTTAATTTTCCTTGCCTTGCCTTTTTTACGTTGCCTTGCCTTGCCTTGCTTTACGTTGCCTTGCTTTACGTTGCCTTGCCTTGCCTTGCTTTACCTTGCCTTGCTTTACGTTGCCTTGCTTTACCTTGCCTTGCTTTACGTTGCCTTGCCTTACCTTGCTTTACGTTGCTTTGCTTTACGTTGCCTTGTTTTGCCTTGCCTTGCCTTGCCTTGCTTTACGTTGCCTTGCCTTGCCTTGCTTTACGTTTCCTTGCTTAACGTTGCCTTGCTTTACGTTGCCTCGCTTTATGTTGCCTTGTTTACGTTGCCTTGCCTTGCCTTGCTTTACGTTGCCTTGCTTTACGTTGCCTTGCTTTACGTTGCCTTGCTTTACGTTGTCTTGCCTTGCCTTGCTTTGCCTTGCTTTACGTTGCCTTGCTTTACGTTACCTTGCTTTACGTTGCCTTGCTTTACGTTGCCTTGCCTTGCCTTGCTTTACCTTGCCTTGCTTTACGTTGCCTTGATTTACGGTGCCTTGCCTTGCCTTGCTTTACCTTGCCTTGCTTTACGTTGCCTTGCTTTACGTTGCCTTGCTTTATGTTGCCTTGCCTTGCCTTAATTTACGTTGCCTTGCTTTACGTTGCTTTGCCTTGCCTTGCTTTACGTTGCCTTGCTTTACGTTGCCTTGCCTTGCTTTACGTTGCATTGCCTTGCCTTGTTTTACGTTGCCTTGCTTTACGTTGCCTTGCTTTACGTTGCCTTGCCTTGCCTTGCTTTACGTTGCCTTGCTTTACCTTGCCTTGCTTTACCTTGCCTTGACTTGCCTTGCTTTTCCTTGCCTTGCTTTAACCTTCCTTGCTTTACCTTGCCTTGCTTTACCTTCCCTTGCTTTACGTTGCCTTGCTTTACGTTGCCTTGTCTTGCCTTTCTTTACTTTGCCTTGCTTTACGTTGCATTGCTTAACGTAGTCTTGCCTTGCCTTGCTTTACGTTGCCTTGCTTTACGGTGCCTTGCTTTACGTTACCTTGCTGTACGTTGCCTTGCCTTGCCTTGATTTATGTTGCCTTGATTTACCTTGCCTTGCCTTGCCTTGCTTTACGTTGCCTTGCTTTACGTTGCCTTGCTTTACCTTGCCTTGCTTTACCTTGCCTTGCCTTTCCTTGCATTACGTTGCCTTGCCTTTCCTTGCTTTACGTTGCCTTGCTTTACGTTGCCTTGCTTTGCCTTGCCTTGCCTTGCCTTGCTTTACCTTGCCATGCTTTTCCTTGCCTTCCTTTACGTTTCCTTGCCTTGCCTTGCTTTACGTTGCCTTGCTTTACGTTTCCTTGTTTTGCCTTGCCTTTCCTTGCCTTGCTTTACCTTGCCTTGCTTTACGTTGCCTTGTTTTACGTTGCCTTAACTTGCCTTGCTTTACGTTGCCTCGCTTTACGTTGCCTTGCTTTACGTTGCCTTGCCTTGCCTTGCTTTACGTTGCCTTGCTTTACGTTGCCTTGTTTTATGTTGCCTTACCTTGCCTTGCTTTACTTTGCCTTGCTTTACGTTGCCTTGCTTTACGTTGCCTTGCCTTGCCTTGCTTTACGTTGCCTTGCTTTATGTTGCCTTGCTTTACGTTGCCTTGCCTTTCCTTGCTTTACGTTGCCTTGCTTTACGTTGCCTTGCTTTACGTTGCCTTGCCTTGCCTTGCTTTCGTTGCCTTGCTTTACCTTGCCTTGCTTTACCTTGCCTTGCCTTTCCTTGCTTTACGTTGCCTTGCTTTACCTTGCCTTTCTTAACGTTGCCTTGCTTTACGTTGCCTTGCTTTACGTTGCTTTGCCTTGCCTTGCTTTCGTTCCCTTGCTTTACCTTGCCTTGTTTATCTTGCCTTGCCTTGCCTTGCTTTACCTTTCCTTGCCTTGCCTTTCTTTACGTTGCCTTGCCTTGCCTTGCTTTACGTTGCCTTGCTTTACGTTGCCTTGCTTTACGTTGCCTTGCTTTCCATTGCCTTGCCTTGCCTTGCTTTACCTTGCCTTGCTTTACGTTGCCTTGCTTTACCTTGCCTTGCTTTACGTTGCCTTGCCTTGCCTTGCTTTACGTTGCCTTGCTTTACGTTGCCTTGCTTTGCCTTGCCTTGCCTTGCTTTACCTTGCCTTGCTTTACCTTGCCTTGCTTTACGTTGCCTTGCTTTACGTTGCCTTGCTTTACGTTGCCTTGCTTTACGTTTCCTTGCCTTGCCTTGCTTTACGTTGCCTTGCTTTACTTAGCCTTACTTTAAGTTGCCTTGCCTTGCCTTGCTTTACGTTGCCTTGCTTTACGTTGCCTTGCTTTACGTTGCCTTGCTTTACGTTGTCTTGCCTTGCCTTGCTTTGCCTTGCTTTTCGTTGCCTTGCTTTACGTTTCCTTGCTTTACGTTGCCTTGCTTTACGTTGCCTTGCCTTGCCTTGCTTTACCTTGCCTTGCTTTACGTTGCCTTGATTTACGTTGCCTTGCCTTGACTTGCTTTACCTTGCCTTGCTTTACGTTGCCTTGCTTTACGTTGCCTTGCTTTATGTTGCCTTGCCTTGCCTTGCTTTACGTTGCCTTGCTTTACGTTGCCTTGCCTTGCCTTGCTTTACGTTGCCTTGCTTTACGTTGCCTTGCCTTGCCTTGCTTTACGTTGCCTTGCTTTACGTTTCCTTGCTTTGCTTTGCCTTGCCTTGCTTTACCTTGCCTTGCTTTACCTTGCCTTGCTTTACGTTACCTTGTTTTACGTTGCCTTGCCTTGCCTTGCTTTACGTTGCCTCGCTTTACGTTGCCTTGCTTTAAGTTGCCTTGCCTTGCCTTGCTTTACGTTGCCTTGCCTTGCCTTGCTTTACGTTGCCTTGCTTTACGTTACATTGCTTTACGTTGCCTTACCTTGCTTTGCTTTACGTTGCCTTGCTTTATGTTGCCTTGCTTTATGTTGCCTTGCTTTACGTTGCCTTGCCTTTCCTTGCTTTACGTTGCCTTGCTTTACGTTGCATTGTCTTGCCTTTCTTTACGTTGCCTTTCTTTACGTTGCCTTGATTTATGTTGCCTTGCCTTGCCTTACGTTGCCTTGCCTTGCCTTTCTTTACGTTGTCTTGCCTTGCCTTGCTTTACGTTTCCTTGCCTTGCCTTTCTTTACGTTGCCTTGCCTTTCTTTACGTTGCCTTGCCTTGCCTTGCTTTACGTTGCCTTGCTTTACGTTGCCTTGCCTTGCCTTGCTTTACCTTGCCTTGCTTTACTTTGCCTTGCTTTACCTTGCCTTGCTTTACGTTGCCTTGCTTTGCCTTGCCTTGCCTTGCTTTACCTTGCCTTGCTTTATGTTTCCTTGCTTTACGTTGCCTTGCTTAACGTTGCCTTGCTTTACGTTGCCTTGCTTTTCGTTGCCTTGCATTACGTTGCCTTGCCTTGCCTTGCTTTACGTTGGCTTGCTTTACTTAGACTTTCTTTAAGTTGCCTTGCCTTGACTTGCTTTACGTTGCCTTGCTTTACGTTGCCTTGCTTTACGTTGCCTTGCTTTACGTTGTCTTGCCTTGCCTTGCTTTGCCTTGCTTTACGTTGCCTTGCTTTACGTTTCCTTGCTTTACGTTGCCTTGCTTTACGTTGCCTTGCTTTACGTTGCCTTGCCTTGCCTTGCTTTACCTTTCCTTGCCTTACGTTGCCTTGCTTTACGTTGCCTTGCCTTGCTTTACGTTACCTTGCCTTCCCTTGCTTTACGTTGCCTTGCCTTGCCTTGCTTTACGTTGCCTTGCTTTACGTTGCCTTGCTTTACGTTGCCTTGCCTTGCCTTGCTTTACGTTGCCTTGCTTTAAGTTGCCTTGCTTTACGTTGCCTTGCTTTACGTTGCCTTGCCTTGCCTTGCTTTACGTTGCCTTGCTTTACGTTGCCTTTCCTTGCCTTGCTTTACCTTGCCTAGCTTTACCTTGCCTTGCTTTACCTTGCCTTGCCTTTCCTTGCTTTACGTTGCCTTGCTTTACCTTGCCTTGTTTACGTTTCCTAGCCTTGCTTTAAGTTGCATTGATTTACGTTGCCTTACTTTAGGTTGCCTTGCCTTGCCTTGCTTTACGTTGCCTTACTTTACGTTGCCTTGCCTTGCCTTGCTTTACGTTTCCTTGCCTTGCCTTGCTTTACGTTGCCTTGCTTTACATTGCCTTGCCTTGCCTTGCTTTACGTTGCCTTGCTTCACGTTGCCTTGCTTTAAGTTGCGTTGTCTTTCCTTTTTTTACGTTGCCTTCCTTTACGTTTCCTTCTCTTGCCTTGCTTTACGTTACCTTGCTTTACGTTGCCTTGCTTTATGTTGCTTTGCCTTGGCTTACTTTACGTTGCCTTGCTTTACGTTGCCTTGCTTTACGTTGCCTTGCTTTACGTTGCATTGTCTTGCCTTTCTTTACGTTGCCTTGCTTTACGTTGCCTTGCCTTGCCTTTCTTTACGTAGCCTTGCATTGCCTTGCTTTAATTTTCCTTGCCTTGCCTTTTTTACGTTGCCTTGCCTTGCCTTGCTTTACGTTGCCTTGCTTTACGTTGCCTTGCCTTGCCTTGCTTTACCTTGCCTTGCTTTACGTTGCCTTGCTTTACCTTGCCTTGCTTTACGTTGCCTTGCCTTACCTTGCTTTACGTTGCTTTGCTTTACGTTGCCTTGTTTTGCCTTGCCTTGCCTTGCCTTGCTTTACGTTGCCTTGCCTTGCCTTGCTTTACGTTTCCTTGCTTAACGTTGCCTTGCTTTACGTTGCCTCGCTTTATGTTGCCTTGTTTACGTTGCCTTGCCTTGCCTTGCTTTACGTTGCCTTGCTTTACGTTGCCTTGCTTTACGTTGCCTTGCTTTACGTTGTCTTGCCTTGCCTTGCTTTGCCTTGCTTTACGTTGCCTTTCTTTACGTTACCTTGCTTTACGTTGCCTTGCTTTACGTAGCCTTGCCTTGCCTTGCTTTACGTTGCCTTGCTTTACGTTGCCTTGCTTTATGTTGCCTTGCCTTGCCTTAATTTACGTTGCCTTGCTTTACGTTGCCTTGCCTTGCCTTGCTTTTCGTTGCCTTGCTTTACGTTTCCTTGCTTTACGTTGCCTTGCTTTACGTTGCCTTGCCTTGCCTTGCTTTACCTTGCCTTGCTTTACGTTGCCTTGATTTACGTTGCCTTGCCTTGACTTGCTTTACCTTGCCTTGCTTTACGTTGCCTTGCTTTACGTTGCCTTGCTTTATGTTGCCTTGCCTTGCCTTGCTTTACGTTGCCTTGCTTTACGTTGCCTTGCCTTGCTTTACGTTGCCTTGCTTTACGTTGCCTTGCCTTGCCTTGCTTTACGTTGCCTTGCTTTACGTTTCCTTGCTTTGCTTTGCCTTGCCTTGCTTTACCTTGCCTTGCTTTACCTTGCCTTGCTTTACGTTACCTTGTTTTACGTTGCCTTGCCTTGCCTTGCTTTACGTTGCCTCGCTTTACGTTGCCTTGCTTTAAGTTGCCTTGCCTTGCCTTGCTTTACGTTGCCTTGCCTTGCCTTGCTTTACGTTGCCTTGCTTTACGTTACATTGCTTTACGTTGCCTTACCTTGCTTTGCTTTACGTTGCCTTGCTTTACGTTGCCTTGCTTTATGTTGCCTTGCTTTACGTTGCCTTGCCTTTCCTTGCTTTACGTTGCCTTGCTTTACGTTGCATTGTCTTGCCTTTCTTTACGTTGCCTTTCTTTACGTTGCCTTGATTTATGTTGCCTTGCCTTGCCTTACGTTGCCTTGCCTTGCCTTTCTTTACGTTGTCTTGCCTTGCCTTGCTTTACGTTTCCTTGCCTTGCCTTTCTTTACGTTGCCTTGCCTTTCTTTACGTTGCCTTGCCTTGCCTTGCTTTACGTTGCCTTGCTTTACGTTGCCTTGCCTTGCCTTGCTTTACCTTGCCTTGCTTTACTTTGCCTTGCTTTACCTTGCCTTGCTTTACGTTGCCTTGCTTTGCCTTGCCTTGCCTTGCTTTACCTTGCCTTGCTTTACGTTTCCTTGCTTTACGTTGCCTTGCTTAACGTTGCCTTGCTTTACGTTGCCTTGCTTTTCGTTGCCTTGCATTACGTTGCCTTGCCTTGCCTTGCTTTACGTTGGCTTGCTTTACTTAGACTTTCTTTAAGTTGCCTTGCCTTGACTTGCTTTACGTTGCCTTGCTTTACGTTGCCTTGCTTTACGTTGCCTTGCTTTACGTTGTCTTGCCTTGCCTTGCTTTGCCTTGCTTTACGTTGCCTTGCTTTACGTTTCCTTGCTTTACGTTGCCTTGCTTTACGTTGCCTTGCTTTACGTTGCCTTGCCTTGCCTTGCTTTACCTTTCCTTGCCTTACGTTGCCTTGCTTTACGTTGCCTTGCCTTGCTTTACGTTACCTTGCCTTCCCTTGCTTTACGTTGCCTTGCCTTGCCTTGCTTTACGTTGCCTTGCTTTACGTTGCCTTGCTTTACGTTGCCTTGCCTTGCCTTGCTTTACGTTGCCTTGCTTTAAGTTGCCTTGCTTTACGTTGCCTTGCTTTACGTTGCCTTGCCTTGCCTTGCTTTACGTTGCCTTGCTTTACGTTGCCTTTCCTTGCCTTGCTTTACCTTGCCTAGCTTTACCTTGCCTTGCTTTACCTTGCCTTGCCTTTCCTTGCTTTACGTTGCCTTGCTTTACCTTGCCTTGTTTACGTTTCCTAGCCTTGCTTTAAGTTGCATTGATTTACGTTGCCTTACTTTAGGTTGCCTTGCCTTGCCTTGCTTTACGTTGCCTTACTTTACGTTGCCTTGCCTTGCCTTGCTTTACGTTTCCTTGCCTTGCCTTGCTTTACGTTGCCTTGCCTTGCTTTACTTTGCCTTGCTTTACATTGCCTTGCCTTGCCTTGCTTTACGTTGCCTTGCTTCACGTTGCCTTGCTTTAAGTTGCGTTGTCTTTCCTTTTTTTACGTTGCCTTCCTTTACGTTTCCTTGTCTTGCCTTGCTTTACGTTACCTTGCTTTACGTTGCCTTGCTTTATGTTGCTTTGTCTTGGCTTACTTTACGTTGCCTTGCTTTACGTTGCCTTGCTTTACGTTGCATTGTCTTGCCTTTCTTTACGTTGCCTTGCTTTACGTTGCCTTGCCTTGCCTTTCTTTACGTAGCCTTGTCTTGCCTTGCTTTAATTTTCCTTGCCTTGCCTTTTTTACGTTGCCTTGCCTTGCCTTGCTTTACGTTGCCTTGCTTTACGTTGCCTTGCCTTGCCTTGCTTTACCTTGCCTTGCTTTACGTTGCCTTGCTTTACCTTGCCTTGCTTTACGTTGCCTTGCCTTATCTTGCTTTACGTTGCTTTGCTTTACGTTGCCTTGTTTTGCCTTGCCTTGCCTTGCCTTGCTTTACGTTGCCTTGCCTTGCCTTGCTTTACGTTTCCTTGCTTAACGTTGCCTTGCTTTACGTTGCCTCGCTTTATGTTGCCTTGTTTACGTTGCCTTGCCTTGCCTTGCTTTACGTTGCCTTGCTTTACGTTGCCTTGCTTTACGTTGCCTTGCTTTACGTTGTCTTGCCTTGCCTTGCTTTGCCTTGCTTTACGTTGCCTTGCTTTACGTTACCTTGCTTTACGTTGCCTTGCTTTACGTAGCCTTGCCTTGCCTTGCTTTACGTTGCCTTGCTTTACGTTGCCTTGCTTTACGTTGCCTTGCTTTATGTTGCCTTGCCTTGCCTTAATTTACGTTGCCTTGCTTTACGTTGCCTTGCCTTGCCTTGCTTTACGTTGCCTTGCTTTACGTTGCCTTGCCTTGCTTTACGTTGCATTGCCTTGCCTTGTTTTACGTTGCCTTGCTTTACGTTGCCTTGCTTTACGTTGCCTTGCCTTGCCTTGCTTTACGTTGCCTTGCTTTACCTTGCCTTGCTTTACCTTGCCTTGCCTTGCCTTGCTTTTCCTTGCCTTGCTTTAACCTTCCTTGCTTTACCTTGCCTTGCTTTACCTTCCCTTGCTTTACGTTGCCTTGCTTTACGTTGCCTTGTCTTGCCTTTCTTTACTTTGCCTTGCTTTACGTTGCATTGCTTAACGTAGTCTTGCCTTGCCTTGCTTTACGTTGCCTTGCTTTACGGTGCCTTGCTTTACGTTACCTTGCTGTACGTTGCCTTGCCTTGCCTTGATTTATGTTGCCTTGATTTACCTTGCCTTGCCTTGCCTTGCTTTACGTTGCCTTGCTTTACGTTGCCTTGCTTTACCTTGCCTTGCTTTACCTTGCCTTGCCTTTCCTTGCTTTACGTTGCCTTGCTTTACCTTGCCTTGCATTACGTTGCCTTGCCTTTCCTTGCTTTACGTTGCCTTTCTTTACGTTGCCTTGCTTTGCCTTGCCTTGCCTTGCCTTGCTTTACCTTGCCATGCTTTTCCTTGCCTTCCTTTACGTTGCCTTGCCTTGCCTTGCTTTACGTTTCCTTGTTTTGCCTTGCCTTTCCTTGCCTTGCTTTACCTTGCCTTGCTTTACGTTGCCTTGTTTTACGTTGCCTTAACTTGCCTTGCTTTACGTTGCCTCGCTTTACGTTGCCTTGCTTTACGTTGCCTTGCCTTGCCTTGCTTTACGTTGCCTTGCTTTACGTTGCCTTGTTTTATGTTGCCTTACCTTGCCTTGCTTTACTTTGCCTTGCTTTACGTTGCCTTGCTTTACGTTGCCTTGCCTTGCCTTGCTTTACGTTGCCTTGCTTTATGTTGCCTTGCTTTACGTTGCCTTGCCTTTCCTTGCTTTACGTTGCCTTGCTTTACGTTGCCTTGCTTTACGTTGCCTTGCCTTGCCTTGCTTTCGTTGCCTTGCTTTACCTTGCCTTGCTTTACCTTGCCTTGCCTTGCCTTGCTTTACGTTGCCTTGCTTTACCTTGCCTTTCTTAACGTTGCCTTGCTTTACGTTGCCTTGCTTTACGTTGCTTTGCCTTGCCTTGCTTTCGTTCCCTTGCTTTACCTTGCCTTGTTTTATCTTGCCTTGCCTTGCCTTGCTTTACGTTTCCTTGCCTTGCCTTTCTTTACGTTGCCTTGCCTTGCCTTGCTTTACGTTGCCTTGCTTTACGTTGCCTTGCTTTACGTTGTCTTGCCTTGCCTTGCTTTGCCTTGCTTTACGTTGCCTTGCTTTACGTTACCTTGCTTTACGTTGCCTTGCTTTACGTAGCCTTGCCTTGCCTTGCTTTACGTTGCCTTGCTTTACGTTGCCTTGCTTTACGTTGCCTTGCTTTATGTTGCCTTGCCTTGCCTTAATTTACGTTGCCTTGCTTTACGTTGCCTTGCCTTGCCTTGCTTTTCGTTGCCTTGCTTTACGTTTCCTTGCTTTACGTTGCCTTGCTTTACGTTGCCTTGCCTTGCCTTGCTTTACCTTGCCTTGCTTTACGTTGCCTTGATTTACGTTGCCTTGCCTTGACTTGCTTTACCTTGCCTTGCTTTACGTTGCCTTGCTTTACGTTGCCTTGCTTTATGTTGCCTTGCCTTGCCTTGCTTTACGTTGCCTTGCTTTACGTTGCCTTGCCTTGCTTTACGTTGCCTTGCTATACGTTGCCTTGCCTTGCCTTGCTTTACGTTGCCTTGCTTTACGTTTCCTTGCTTTGCTTTGCCTTGCCTTGCTTTACCTTGCCTTGCTTTACCTTGCCTTGCTTTACGTTACCTTGTTTTACTTTGCCTTGCCTTGCCTTGCTTTACGTTGCCTCGCTTTACGTTGCCTTGCTTTAAGTTGCCTTGCCTTGCCTTGCTTTACGTTGCCTTGCCTTGCCTTGCTTTACGTTGCCTTGCTTTACGTTACATTGCTTTACGTTGCCTTACCTTGCTTTGCTTTACGTTGCCTTGCTTTACGTTGCCTTGCTTTATGTTGCCTTGCTTTACGTTGCCTTGCCTTTCCTTGCTTTACGTTGCCTTGCTTTACGTTGCATTGTCTTGCCTTTCTTTACGTTGCCTTTCTTTACGTTGCCTTGATTTATGTTGCCTTGCCTTGCCTTACGTTGCCTTGCCTTGCCTTTCTTTACGTTGTCTTGCCTTGCCTTGCTTTACGTTTCCTTGCCTTGCCTTTCTTTACGTTGCCTTGCCTTTCTTTACGTTGCCTTGCCTTGCCTTGCTTTACGTTGCCTTGCTTTACGTTGCCTTGCCTTGCCTTGCTTTACCTTGCCTTGCTTTACTTTGCCTTGCTTTACCTTGCCTTGCTTTACGTTGCCTTGCTTTGCCTTGCCTTGCCTTGCTTTACCTTGCCTTGCTTTATGTTTCCTTGCTTTACGTTGCCTTGCTTAACGTTGCCCTGCTTTACGTTGCCTTGCTTTTCGTTGCCTTGCATTACGTTGCCTTGCCTTGCCTTGCTTTACGTTGGCTTGCTTTACTTAGACTTTCTTTAAGTTGCCTTGCCTTGACTTGCTTTACGTTGCCTTGCTTTACGTTGCCTTGCTTTACGTTGCCTTGCTTTACGTTGTCTTGCCTTGCCTTGCTTTGCCTTGCTTTACGTTGCCTTGCTTTACGTTTCCTTGCTTTACGTTGCCTTGCTTTACGTTGCCTTGCTTTACGTTGCCTTGCCTTGCCTTGCTTTACCTTTCCTTGCCTTACGTTGCCTTGCTTTACGTTGCCTTGCCTTGCTTTACGTTACCTTGCCTTCCCTTGCTTTACGTTGCCTTGCCTTGCCTTGCTTTACCTTGCCTTGCTTTACGTTGCCTTGCTTTACGTTGCCTTGCCTTGCCTTGCTTTACGTTGCCTTGCTTTAAGTTGCCTTGCTTTACGTTGCCTTGCTTTACGTTGCCTTGCCTTGCCTTGCTTTACGTTGCCTTGCTTTACGTTGCCTTTCCTTGCCTTGCTTTACCTTGCCTAGCTTTACCTTGCCTTGCTTTACCTTGCCTTGCCTTTCCTTGCTTTACGTTGCCTTGCTTTACCTTGCCTTGTTTACGTTTCCTAGCCTTGCTTTAAGTTGCATTGATTTACGTTGCCTTACTTTAGGTTGCCTTGCCTTGCCTTGCTTTACGTTGCCTTACTTTACGTTGCCTTGCCTTGCCTTGCTTTACGTTTCCTTGCCTTGCCTTGCTTTACGTTGCCTTGCTTTACATTGCCTTGCCTTGCCTTGCTTTACGTTGCCTTGCTTCACGTTGCCTTGCTTTAAGTTGCGTTGTCTTTCCTTTTTTTACGTTGCCTTCCTTTACGTTTCCTTGTCTTGCCTTGCTTTACGTTACCTTGCTTTACGTTGCCTTGCTTTATGTTGCTTTGTCTTGGCTTACTTTACGTTGCCTTGCTTTACGTTGCCTTGCTTTACGTTGCCTTGCTTTACGTTGCATTGTCTTGCCTTTCTTTACGTTGCCTTGCTTTACGTTGCCTTGCCTTGCCTTTCTTTACGTAGCCTTGCATTGCCTTGCTTTAATTTTCCTTGCCTTGCCTTTTTTACGTTGCCTTGCCTTGCCTTGCTTTACGTTGCCTTGCTTTACGTTGCCTTGCCTTGCCTTGCTTTACCTTGCCTTGCTTTACGTTGCCTTGCTTTACCTTGCCTTGCTTTACGTTGCCTTGCCTTACCTTGCTTTACGTTGCTTTGCTTTACGTTGCCTTGTTTTGCCTTGCCTTGCCTTGCCTTGCTTTACGTTGCCTTGCCTTGCCTTGCTTTACGTTTCCTTGCTTAACGTTGCCTTGCTTTACGTTGCCTCGCTTTATGTTGCCTTGTTTACGTTGCCTTGCCTTGCCTTGCTTTACGTTGCCTTGCTTTACGTTGCCTTGCTTTACGTTGCCTTGCTTTACGTTGTCTTGCCTTGCCTTGCTTTGCCTTGCTTTACGTTGCCTTGCTTTACGTTACCTTGCTTTACGTTGCCTTGCTTTACGTAGCCTTGCCTTGCCTTGCTTTACGTTGCCTTGCTTTACGTTGCCTTGCTTTACGTTGCCTTGCTTTATGTTGCCTTGCCTTGCCTTAATTTTCGTTGCCTTGCTTTACGTTGCCTTGCCTTGCCTTGCTTTACGTTGCCTTGCTTTACGTTGCCTTGCCTTGCTTTACGTTGCATTGCCTTGCCTTGTTTTACGTTGCCTTGCTTTACGTTGCCTTGCTTTACGTTGCCTTGCCTTGCCTTGCTTTACGTTGCCTTGCTTTACCTTGCCTTGCTTTACCTTGCCTTGCCTTGCTTTTCCTTGCCTTGCTTTAACCTTCCTTGCTTTACCTTGCCTTGCTTTACCTTCCCTTGCTTTACGTTGCCTTGCTTTACGTTGCCTTGTCTTGCCTTTCTTTACTTTGCCTTGCTTTACGTTGCATTGCTTAACGTAGTCTTGCCTTGCCTTGCTTTACGTTGCCTTGCTTTACGGTGCCTTGCTTTACGTTACCTTGCTGTACGTTGCCTTGCCTTGCCTTGATTTATGTTGCCTTGATTTACCTTGCCTTGCCTTGCCTTGCTTTACGTTGCCTTGCTTTACGTTGCCTTGCTTTACCTTGCCTTGCTTTACCTTGCCTTGCCTTTCCTTGCTTTACGTTGCCTTGCTTTACCTTGCCTTGCATTACGTTGCCTTGCCTTTCCTTGCTTTACGTTGCCTTTCTTTACGTTGCCTTGCTTTGCCTTGCCTTGCCTTGCCTTGCTTTACCTTGCCATGCTTTTCCTTGCCTTCCTTTACGTTGCCTTGCCTTGCCTTGCTTTACGTTGCCTTGCTTTACGTTTCCTTGTTTTGCCTTGCCTTTCCTTGCCTTGCTTTACCTTGCCTTGCTTTACGTTGCCTTGTTTTACGTTGCCTTAACTTGCCTTGCTTTACGTTGCCTCGCTTTACGTTGCCTTGCTTTACGTTGCCTTGCCTTGCCTTGCTTTACGTTGCCTTGCTTTACGTTGCCTTGTTTTATGTTGCCTTACCTTGCCTTGCTTTACTTTGCCTTGCTTTACGTTGCCTTGCTTTACGTTGCCTTGCCTTGCCTTGCTTTACGTTGCCTTGCTTTATGTTGCCTTGCTTTACGTTGCCTTGCCTTTCCTTGCTTTACGTTGCCTTGCTTTACGTTGCCTTGCTTTACGTTGCCTTGCCTTGCCTTGCTTTCGTTGCCTTGCTTTACCTTGCCTTGCTTTACCTTGCCTTGCCTTGCCTTGCTTTACGTTGCCTTGCTTTACCTTGCCTTTCTTAACGTTGCCTTGCTTTACGTTGCCTTGCTTTACGTTGCTTTGCCTTGCCTTGCTTTCGTTCCCTTGCTTTACCTTGCCTTGTTTTATCTTGCCTTGCCTTGCCTTGCTTTACGTTTCCTTGCCTTGCCTTTCTTTACGTTGCCTTGCCTTGCCTTGCTTTACGTTGCCTTGCTTTACGTTGCCTTGCTTTACGTTGCCTTGCTTTCCATTGCCTTGCCTTGCCTTGCTTTACCTTGCCTTGCTTTACGTTGCCTTGCTTTACCTTGCCTTGCTTTACATTGCCTTGCCTTGCCTTGCTTTACGTTGCCTTGCTTTACGTTGCCTTGCTTTGCCTTGCCTTGCCTTGCTTTACCTTGCCTTGCTTTACCTTGCCTTGCTTTACGTTGCCTTGTTTAACGTTGCCTTGCTTTACGTTGCCTTGCTTTACGTTGCCTTGCCTTGCCTTGCTTTACGTTGCCTTGCTTTACTTAGCCTTACTTTAAGTTGCCTTGCCTTGCCTTGCTTTACGTTGCCTTGCTTTACGTTGCCTTGCTTTACGTTGCCTTGCTTTACGTTGTCTTGCCTTGCCTTACTTTGCCTTGCTTTTCGTTGCCTTGCTTTACGTTTCCTTGCTTTACGTTGCCTTGCTTTACGTTGCCTTGCCTTGCCTTGCTTTACCTTGCCTTGCTTTACGTTGCCTTGATTTACGTTGCCTTGCCTTGACTTGCTTTACCTTGCCTTGCTTTACGTTGCCTTGCTTTACGTTGCCTTGCTTTATGTTGCCTTGCCTTGCCTTGCTTTACGTTGCCTTGCTTTACGTTGCCTTGCCTTGCCTTGCTTTACGTTGCCTTGCTTTACGTTGCCTTGCCTTGCCTTGCTTTACGTTGCCTTGCTTTACGTTTCCTTGCTTTGCTATGCCTTGCCTTGCTTTACCTTGCCTTGCTTTACGTTGCCTTGCTTTAAGTTGCCTTGATTTACGTTGCCTTGCTTTACGTTTCCTTGCCTTACCTTGCTTTACGTTGCTTTGCTTTACGTTGCATTGTTTTGCCTTGCCTTGCCTTGCTTTACCTTGACTTGCTTTTCCTTGCCTTTCTTTACGTTGCCTTGCCTTGCCTTGCTTTACGTTGCCTTGCCTTGCCTTGCTTTACGTTGCCTTGCCTTGCCTTGCTTTACGTTGCCTTGCTTTACGTTGTCTTTCCTTGCCTTGCTTTGCCTTGCTTTACGTTGCCTTGCTTTACGTTTCCTTGCTTTACGTTGCCTTGCTTTACGTTGCCTTGATTTACGTTGCCTTGCCTTGCCTTGCTTTACCTTGCCTTGCCTTACGTTGTCTTGCTTTACGTTGCCTTGCCTTGCTTTACGTTACCTTGCCTTCCCTTGCTCTACGTTGCCTTGCCTTGCCTTGCTTTACGTTGCCTTGCTTTACGTTGCCTTGCTTTACGTTGCCTTGCCTCGCCTTGCTTTACGTTGCCTTGCTTTAAGTTGCCTTGCTTTACGTTGCCTTGCTTTACGTTGCCTTGCCTTGCCTTGCTTTACGTTGCCTTGCTTTACGTTGCCTTTCCTTGCCTTGCTTTACCTTGCCTAGCTTTACCTTGCCTTGCTTTACCTTGCCTTGCCTTTCCTTGCTTTACGTTGCCTTGCTTTACCTTGCCTTGTTTACGTTTCCTTGCCTTGCTTTAAGTTGCATTGATTTACGTTGCCTTGCTTTAGGTTGCCTTGCCTTGCCTTGCTTTACGTTGCCTTACTTTACGTTGCCTTGCCTTCCCTTGCTTTACGTTTCCTTGCCTTGCCTTGCTTTACGTTGCCTTGCTTTACGTTGCCTTGCCTTGCCTTGCTTTACGTTGCCTTGCTTCACGTTGCCTTGCTTTAAGTTGCGTTGTCTTTCCTTTTTTTACGTTGCCTTCCTTTACGTTGCCTTGTCTTGCCTTGCTTTACGTTACCTTGCTTTACGTTGCCTTGCTTTATGTTGCTTTGTCTTGGCTTACTTACGTTGCCTTGCTTTACGTTGCCTTGCTTTACGTTTCCTTGCTTTACGTTGCATTGTCTTGCCTTTCTTTACGTTGCCTTGCTTTAGTTGCCTTGCCTTGCCTTTCTTTACGTAGCCTTGCCTTGCCTTGCTTTAAGTTTCCTTGCCTTGCCTTTCTTTACGTTGCCTTGCCTTGCCTTGCTTTACGTTGCCTTGCTTTACGTTGCCTTGCTTTACGTTGCCTTGCCTTGCCTTGCTTTACCTTGCCTTGCTTTACGTTGCCTTGCCTTACCTTGCTTTACGTTGCTTTGCTTTACGTTGCCTTGTTTTGCCTTGCCTTGCCTTGCTTAAAGTTGCCTTGCCTTGCCTTGCTTTACGTTTCCTTGCTTAACGTTGCCTTGCTTTACGTTGCCTCGCTTTATGTTGCCTTGCTTTACGTTGCCTTGCCTTGCCTTGCTTTACGTTGCCTTGCTTTACGTTGCCTTGCTTTACGTTGCCTTGCTTTACGTTGTCTTGCCTTGCCTTGCTTTGCCTTGCTTTACGTTGCCTTGCTTTACGTTACCTTGCTTTACGTTGCCTTGCTTTACGTTGCCTTGCCTTGCCTTGCTTTACCTTGCCTTGCTTTACGTTGCCTTGCTTTACGTAGCCTTGCCTTGCCTTGCTTTACGTTGCCTTGCTTTACGTTGCCTTGCTTTACGTTGCCTTGCTTTATGTTGCCTTGCCTTGCCTTAATTTACGTTGCCTTGCTATACGTTGCCTTGACTTGCCTTGCTTTACGTTGACTTGCTTTACGTTGCCTTGCTTTACGTTGCCTTGCCTTGCCTTGCTTTACCTTGCCTTGCCTTGCCTTGCTTTACGTTGCATTGCCTTGCCTTGTTTTACGTTGCCTTGCTTTACGTTGCCTTGCTTTACGTTGCCTTGCCTTGCCTTGCTTTACGTTGCCTTGCTTTACCTTGCCTTGCTTTACCTTGCCTTGCCTTGCCTTGCTTTTCCTTGCCTTGCTTTAACCTTCCTTGCTTTACCTTGCCTTGCTTTACCTTCCCTTGCTTTACGTTGCCTTGCTTTACGTTGCCTTGTCTTGCCTTTCTTTACTTTGCCTTGCTTTACGTTGCATTGCTTTACGTAGTCTTGCCTTGCCTTGCTTTACGTTGCCTTGCTTTACGGTGCCTTGCTTTACGTTACCTTGCTGTACGTTGCCTTGCCTTGCCTTGATTTATGTTGCCTTGATTTACCTTGCCTTGCCTTGCCTTGCTTTACGTTGCCTTCCTTTACGTTGCCTTCCTTTACCTTGCCTTGCTTTACCCTGCCTTCCCTTTCCTTGCTTTACGTTGCCTTGCTTTACGTTCCCTTGCATTACGTTGCCTTGCCTTGCCTTGCTTTACGTTGCCTTGCTTTACGTTGCCTTAACTTGCCTTGCTTTACGTTGCCTCGCTTTACGTTGCCTTGCTTTACGTTGCCTTGCCTTGCCTTGCTTTACGTTGCCTTGCTTTACGTTGCCTTGCTTTATGTTGCCTTACCTTGCCTTGCTTTACTTTGCCTTGCTTTACGTTGCCTTGCTTTACGTTGCCTTGCTTTGCCTTGCTTTACGTTGCCTTGCTTTATGTTGCCTTGCTTTACGTTGCCTTGCCTTTCCTTGCTTTACGTTGCCTTGCTTTACGTTGCCTTGCTTTACGTTGCCTTGCCTTGCCTTGCTTTCGTTGCCTTGCTTTACCTTGCCTTGCTTTACCTTGCCTTGCCTTGCCTTGCTTTACGTTGCCTTGCTTTACCTTGCCTTTCTTAACGTTGCCTTGTCTTGCCTTTCTTTACGTTACCTTGCTTTACGTTGCCTTGCTTTACGTTGCTTTGCCTTGCCTTGCTTTCGTTCCCTTGCTTTACCTTGCCTTGTTTTATCTTGCCTTGCCTTGCCTTGCTTTACGTTTCCTTGCCTTGCCTTTCTTTACGTTGCCTTGCCTTGCCTTGCTTTACGTTGCCTTGCTTTACGTTGCCTTGCTTTACCTTGCCTTGCTTTACGTTGCCTTGCCTTGCCTTGCTTTACGTTGCCTTGCTTTCCATTTCCTTGCCTTGCCTTGCTTTACCTTGCCTTGCTTTACGTTGCCTTGCTTTACCTTGCCTTGCTTTACGTTGCCTTGCCTTGCCTTGCTTTACGTTGCCTTGCTTTACGTTGCCTTGCTTTGCCTTGCCTTGCCTTGCTTTACCTTGCCTTGCTTTACGTTGCCTTGCTTTACGTTGCCTTGTTTAACGTTGCCTTGCTTTACGTTGCTTTGCTTTACGTTGCCTTGCCTTGCCTTGCTTTACGTTGCCTTGCTTTACTTAGCCTTACTTTAAGTTGCCTTGCCTTGCCTTGCTTTACGTTGCCTTGCTTTACGTTGCCTTGCTTTACGTTGCCTTGCTTTACGTTGTCTTGCCTTGCCTTGCTTTGCCTTGCTTTTCGTTGCCTTGCTTTACGTTTCCTTGCTTTACGTTGCCTTGCTTTACGTTGCCTTGCCTTGCCTTGCTTTACCTTGCCTTGCTTTACGTTGCCTTGATTTACGTTGCCTTGCCTTGCCTTGCTTTACCTTGCCTTGCTTTACGTTGCCTTGCTTTACGTTGCCTTGCTTTATGTTGCCTTGCCTTGCCTTGCTTTACGTTGCCTTGCTTTACGTTGCCTTGCCTTGCCTTGCTTTACGTTGCCTTGCTTTACGTTGCCTTGCTTTACGTTGCCTTGCCTTGCCTTGCTTTACGTTGCCTTGCTTTACGTTGCCTTGCCTTGCCTTGCTTTACGTTGCCTTGCTTTACGTTGCCTTGCTTTGCTTTGCCCTGCCTTGCTTTACCTTGCCTTGCTTTACGTTGCCTTGCTTTAAGTTGCCTTGCTTTACGTTGCCTTGCTTTACGTTTCCTTGCCTTACCTTGCTTTACGTTGCTTTGCTTTACGTTGCCTTGTTTTGCCTTGCCTTGCCTTGCTTTACCTTGACTTGCTTTTCCTTGCCTTTCTTTACGTTGCCTTGCCTTGCCTTGCTTTACGTTTCCTTGCCTTGCCTTGCTTTACGTTGCCTTGCCTTGCCTTGCTTTACGTTGCCTTGCTTTACCTTGCCTTGCTTTACGTTGCCTTGCCTTACCTTGCTTTACATTGCCTTGCCTTGCCTTGCCTTGCTTTACGTTGCCTTGCCTTTCCTTGCTTTACATTGCCTTGCTTCACGTTGCCTTGCTTTACGTTGCCTTGTCTTGCCTTTCTTTACGATGCCTTGCTTTACGTTGCCTTGTCTTGCCTTGCTTTACGTTACCTTGTTTACGTTGCCTTGCTTTATGTTGCCTTGTCTTGGCTTGCTTTACATTGCCTTGCTTTATGTTGCCTTGCTTTACGTTGCCTTGTCTTGCCTTTATTACGTTGCCTTGCTTTACGTTGCCTTGCTTTACGTTGCCTTGCCTTGCCTTGCTTTACGTTGCCTTGCTTTACGTTGCCTTGCTTTACGTTGCCTTGCCTTGCCTTGCTTTACGTTGCCTTGCTTTACGTTGCCTTGCTTTACGTTGCCTTGCCTTGCCTTGCTTTACGTTGCCTTGCTTTATGTTGCCTTGCTTTACGTTGCCTTGCCTTTCCTTGCTTTACGTTGCCTTGCTTTACGTTGCCTTGCTTTACGTTGCCTTGCCTTGCCTTGCTTTCGTTGCCTTGCTTTACCTTGCCTTGCTTTACCTTGCCTTGCCTTGCCTTGCTTTACGTTGCCTTGCTTTACCTTGCCTTTCTTAACGTTGCCTTGTCTTGCCTTTCTTTACGTTACCTTGCTTTACGTTGCCTTGCTTTACGTTGCTTTGCCTTGCCTTGCTTTCGTTCCCTTGCTTTACCTTGCCTTGTTTTATCTTGCCTTGCCTTGCCTTGCTTTACGTTTCCTTGCCTTGCCTTTCTTTACGTTGCCTTGCCTTGCCTTGCTTTACGTTGCATTGCTTTACGTTGCCTTGCTTTACGTTGCCTTGCTTTCCATTTCCTTGCCTTGCCTTGCTTTACCTTGCCTTGCTTTACGTTGCCTTGCTTTACCTTGCCTTGCTTTACGTTGCCTTGCCTTGCCTTGCTTTACGTTGCCTTGCTTTACGTTGCCTTGCTTTGCCTTGCCTTGCCTTGCTTTACCTTGCCTTGCTTTACGTTGCCTTGCTTTACGTTGCCTTGTTTAACGTTGCCTTGCTTTACGTTGCCTTGCTTTACGTTGCCTTGCCTTGCCTTGCTTTACGTTGCCTTGCTTTACTTAGCCTTACTTTAAGTTGCCTTGCCTTGCCTTGCTTTACGTTGCCTTGCTTTACGTTGCCTTGCTTTACGTTGCCTTGCTTTACGTTGTCTTGCCTTGCCTTGCTTTGCCTTGCTTTTCGTTGCCTTGCTTTACGTTTCCTTGCTTTACGTTGCCTTGCTTTACGTTGCCTTGCCTTGCCTTGCTTTACCTTGCCTTGCTTTACGTTGCCTTGATTTACGTTGCCTTGCCTTGCCTTGCTTTACCTTGCCTTGCTTTACGTTGCCTTGCTTTACGTTGCCTTGCTTTATGTTGCCTTGCCTTGCCTTGCTTTACGTTGCCTTGCTTTACGTTGCCTTGCCTTGCCTTGCTTTACGTTGCCTTGCTTTACGTTGCCTTGCTTTACGTTGCCTTGCCTTGCCTTGCTTTACGTTGCCTTGCTTTACGTTGCCTTGCCTTGCCTTGCTTTACGTTGCCTTGCTTTACGTTGCCTTGCTTTGCTTTGCCCTGCCTTGCTTTACCTTGCCTTGCTTTACGTTGCCTTGCTTTAAGTTGCCTTGCTTTACGTTGCCTTGCCTTACGTTGCCTTGCCTTACCTTGCTTTACGTTGCTTTGCTTTACGTTGCCTTGTTTTGCCTTGCCTTGCCTTGCTTTACCTTGACTTGCTTTTCCTTGCCTTTCTTTACGTTGCCTTGCCTTGCCTTGCTTTACGTTTCCTTGCCTTGCCTTGCTTTACGTTGCCTTGCCTTGCCTTGCTTTACGTTGCCTTGCTTTACGTTGCCTTGCTTTACGTTGCCTTGCCTTACCTTGCTTTACATTGCCTTGCCTTGCCTTGCCTTGCTTTACGTTGCCTTGCCTTTCCTTGCTTTACAATGCCTTGCTTCACGTTGCCTTGCTTTACGTTTCCTTGTCTTGCCTTTCTTTATGATGCCTTGCTTTACGTTGCCTTGTCTTGCCTTGCTTTACGTTACCTTGTTTACGTTGCCTTGCTTTATGTTGCCTTGTCTTGGCTTGCTTTACATTGCCTTGCTTTATGTTGCCTTGCTTTACGTTGCCTTGTCTTGCCTTTATTACGTTGCCTTGCTTTACGTTGCCTTGCTTTATGTTGCCTTGCCTTGCCTTACGTTGCCTTGCCTTGCCTTTCTTTACGTTGTCTTGCCTTGCCTTGCTTTACGTTTCCTTGCCTTGCCTTTCTTTACGTTTCCTTGCCTTGCCTTGATTTACGTTGCCTTTCTTTACGTTGCCTTGCTTTCCCTTGCCTTGCCTTGCCTTGCTTTACCTTGCCTTGCTTTACGTTGCCTTGCTTTACCTTGCTTTGCTTTACGTTGCCTTGCCTTGCCTTGCTTTACGTTGCCTTGCTTTACGTTTCCTTGTTTTGCCTTGCCTTGCCTTGCTTTACCTTGCCTTGCTTTACGTTGCCTTGCTTTACGTTGCCTTGCTTAACTTTGCCTTGCTTTACGTTGCCTTGCTTTTCGTTGCCTTGCTTTACGTTGCCTTGCCTTGCCTTGCTTTACGTTGCCTTGCTTTACTTAGCCTTACTTTAAGTTGCCTTGCCTTGCCTTGCTTTACGTTGCCTTGCTTTACGTTGACTTGCTTTACGTTGCCTTGCTTTACGTTGTCTTGCCTTGCCTTGCTTTGCCTTGCTTTACGTTGTCTTGCCTTGCCTTGCTTTGCCTTGCTTTACGTTGCCTTGCTTTACGTTTCCTTGCTTTACGTTGCCTTGCTTTACGTTGCCTTGCCTTGCCTTGCTTTACCTTGCCTTGCTTTACGTTGCCTTGCTTTACGTTGCCTTGCCTTGCCTTGCTTTACGTTGCCTTGCTTTACGTTGCCTTGCTTTACGTTGCCTTGCTTTATGTTGCCTTGCCTTGCCTTGCTTTACGTTGCCTTGCTTTACGTTGCCTTGCCTTGCCTTGCTTTACCTTGCCTTGCTTTACGTTGCCTTGCTTTACGTTGCCTTGCCTTGCCTTGCTTTACGTTGCCTTGCTTTACGTTGCCTTGACTTGCCTTGCTTTACGTTGCCTTGCTTTACGTTGCCTTGCTTTGCTTTGCCTTGGCTTGCTTTACCTTGCCTTGCTTTACGTTGCCTTGCTTTACGTTGCCTTGCTTTACGTTGCCTTGCTTTACGTTGCCTTTCTTTACGTTGCCTTGCCTTACCTTGCTTTACGTTGCTTTGCTTTACGTTGCCTTGCTTTGCCTTGCCTTGCCTTGCCTTGCTTTACCTTGCCTTGCTTTTCATTGCCTTTCTTTACGTTGCCTTGCCTTGCCTTGCTTTACGTTGCCTTGCTTTACGTTGCCTTCCTTTACGTTGCCTTGCCTTGCCTTGCTTTACGTTGCCTTGCTTTACCTTGCCTTGCTGTACCTCGCCTCGCCTCGCCTCGCCTCGCCTTGCTTTACGTTGCCTTGCTTTACGTTGCCTTGTCTTGCCTGGCTTTACGTTGCCTTGCTTTACGTTGCCTTGCTTTGCGTTGCCTTGCATGCCTTTCTTTACGTTGCCTTGCTTTACGTTGCCTTTCTTAACATTGCCTTGTCTTGCCTTTCTTTACGTTGCCTTGTTTTACGTTGCCTTGCTTTATGTTGCCTTGTCTTGGCTTGCTTTACGTTGCCTTGCTTTACGTTGCCTTGCTTTACGTTTCCTTGTCTTGCCTTTCTTTACGTTGCCTTGCTTTACGTTGCCTTGCTTTAAGTTGCCTTGCCTTGCCTTTCTTTACGTTGCCTTGCCTTGCTTTACGTTACCTTGCCTTGCCTTGCTTTACGTTGCCTTGCCTTGCCTTGCTTTACGTTGCCTTGCTTTACGTTGCCTTGCTTTCCCTTGCCTTGCCTTGCCTTGCTTTACGTTGCCTTGCTTTAAGTTGCCTTGCTTTACGTTGCCTTGCTTTCCCTTGCCTTGCCTTGCTTTACCTTGTCTTCCTTTACGTTGCCTTGCTTTACGTTGCCTTGCTTAACGTTGCCTTGCTTTACGTTGCCTTGCTTTACGTTTCCTTGCTTTACGTTGCCTTGCCTTGCCTTGCTTTACGTTGCCTTGCTTTACTTAGCCTTGCTTTAAGATGCCTTGCCTTGCCTTGCTTTACGTTGCCTTGCTTTAAGTTGCCTTGCTTTACATTGCTTTGCTTTACGTTGCCTTGCTTTACGTTGTCTTGCCTTGCCTTGCTTTGCCTTGCTTTACGTTGCCTTGCTTTACGTTTCCTTGCTTTACGTTGCCTTGCTTTACGTTGCCTTGCCTTGCCTTGCTTTACCTTGCCTTGCTTTACGTTGCCTTGCTTTACGTTGCCTTGCTTTGCCTTGCCTTGCCTTGCTTTACCTTGACTTGCTTTTCCTTGCCTTTCTTTACGTTGCCTTGCCTTGCCTTGCTTTACGTTTCCTTGCCTTGCCTTGCTTTACGTTGCCTTGCCTTGCCTTGCTTTACGTTGCCTTGCTTTACGTTGCCTTGCTTTACGTTGCCTTGCCTTACCTTGCTTTACATTGCCTTGCCTTGCCTTGCCTTGCTTTACGTTGCCTTGCCTTTCCTTGCTTTACAATGCCTTGCTTCACGTTGCCTTGCTTTACGTTGCCTTGTCTTGCCTTTCTTTATGATGCCTTGCTTTACGTTGCCTTGTCTTGCCTTGCTTTACGTTACCTTGTTTACGTTGCCTTGCTTTATGTTGCCTTGTCTTGGCTTGCTTTACATTGCCTTGCTTTATGTTGCCTTGCTTTACGTTGCCTTGTCTTGCCTTTATTACGTTGCCTTGCTTTACGTTGCCTTGCTTTATGTTGCCTTGCCTTGCCTTACGTTGCCTTGCCTTGCCTTTCTTTACGTTGTCTTGCCTTGCCTTGCTTTACGTTTCCTTGCCTTGCCTTTCTTTACGTTTCCTTGCCTTGCCTTGATTTACGTTGCCTTTCTTTACGTTGCCTTGCTTTCCCTTGCCTTGCCTTGCCTTGCTTTACCTTGCCTTGCTTTACGTTGCCTTGCTTTACCTTGCTTTGCTTTACGTTGCCTTGCCTTGCCTTGCTTTACGTTGCCTTGCTTTACGTTTCCTTGTTTTGCCTTGCCTTGCCTTGCTTTACCTTGCCTTGCTTTACGTTGCCTTGCTTTACGTTGCCTTGCTTAACTTTGCCTTGCTTTACGTTGCCTTGCTTTTCGTTGCCTTGCTTTACGTTGCCTTGCCTTGCCTTGCTTTACGTTGCCTTGCTTTACTTAGCCTTACTTTAAGTTGCCTTGCCTTGCCTTGCTTTACGTTGCCTTGCTTTACGTTGACTTGCTTTACGTTGCCTTGCTTTACGTTGTCTTGCCTTGCCTTGCTTTGCCTTGCTTTACGTTGTCTTGCCTTGCCTTGCTTTGCCTTGCTTTACGTTGCCTTGCTTTACGTTTCCTTGCTTTACGTTGCCTTGCTTTACGTTGCCTTGCCTTGCCTTGCTTTACCTTGCCTTGCTTTACGTTGCCTTGCTTTACGTTGCCTTGCCTTGCCTTGCTTTACGTTGCCTTGCTTTACGTTGCCTTGCTTTACGTTGCCTTGCTTTATGTTGCCTTGCCTTGCCTTGCTTTACGTTGCCTTGCTTTACGTTGCCTTGCCTTGCCTTGCTTTACCTTGCCTTGCTTTACGTTGCCTTGCTTTACGTTGCCTTGCCTTGCCTTGCTTTACGTTGCCTTGCTTTACGTTGCCTTGACTTGCCTTGCTTTACGTTGCCTTGCTTTACGTTGCCTTGCTTTGCTTTGCCTTGGCTTGCTTTACCTTGCCTTGCTTTACGTTGCCTTGCTTTACGTTGCCTTGCTTTACGTTGCCTTGCTTTACGTTGCCTTTCTTTACGTTGCCTTGCCTTACCTTGCTTTACGTTGCTTTGCTTTACGTTGCCTTGCTTTGCCTTGCCTTGCCTTGCCTTGCTTTACCTTGCCTTGCTTTTCATTGCCTTTCTTTACGTTGCCTTGCCTTGCCTTGCTTTACGTTGCCTTGCTTTACGTTGCCTTCCTTTACGTTGCCTTGCCTTGCCTTGCTTTACGTTGCCTTGCTTTACCTTGCCTTGCTGTACCTCGCCTCGCCTCGCCTCGCCTCGCCTTGCTTTACGTTGCCTTGCTTTACGTTGCCTTGTCTTGCCTGGCTTTACGTTGCCTTGCTTTACGTTGCCTTGCTTTGCGTTGCCTTGCATGCCTTTCTTTACGTTGCCTTGCTTTACGTTGCCTTTCTTAACATTGCCTTGTCTTGCCTTTCTTTACGTTGCCTTGTTTTACGTTGCCTTGCTTTATGTTGCCTTGTCTTGGCTTGCTTTACGTTGCCTTGCTTTACGTTGCCTTGCTTTACGTTTCCTTGTCTTGCCTTTCTTTACGTTGCCTTGCTTTACGTTGCCTTGCTTTAAGTTGCCTTGCCTTGCCTTTCTTTACGTTGCCTTGCCTTGCTTTACGTTACCTTGCCTTGCCTTGCTTTACGTTGCCTTGCCTTGCCTTGCTTTACGTTGCCTTGCTTTACGTTGCCTTGCTTTCCCTTGCCTTGCCTTGCCTTGCTTTACGTTGCCTTGCTTTAAGTTGCCTTGCTTTACGTTGCCTTGCTTTCCCTTGCCTTGCCTTGCTTTACCTTGTCTTGCTTTACGTTGCCTTGCTTTACGTTGCCTTGCTTAACGTTGCCTTGCTTTACGTTGCCTTGCTTTACGTTTCCTTGCTTTACGTTGCCTTGCCTTGCCTTGCTTTACGTTGCCTTGCTTTACTTAGCCTTGCTTTAAGATGCCTTGCCTTGCCTTGCTTTACGTTGCCTTGCTTTAAGTTGCCTTGCTTTACGTTGCTTTGCTTTACGTTGCCTTGCTTTACGTTGTCTTGCCTTGCCTTGCTTTGCCTTGCTTTACGTTGCCTTGCTTTACGTTTCCTTGCTTTACGTTGCCTTGCTTTACGTTGCCTTGCCTTGCCTTGCTTTACCTTGCCTTGCTTTACGTTGCCTTGCTTTACGTTGCCTTGCTTTGCCTTGCCTTGCCTTGCTTTACCTTGCCTTGCTTTTCCTTGCCTTTCTTTACGTTGCCTTGCGTTGCCTTGCTTTACGTTGCCTTGCTTTACGTTGCCTTGCTTTACCTCGCCTCGCCTCGCCTCGCCTCGCCTCGCCTTGCTTTACGTTGCCTTGCTTTACGTTGCCTTGTCTTGCCTGGCTTTACGTTGCCTTGCTTTACGTTGCCTTGCTTTACGTTGCCTTGCCTTGCCTTGCTTTACGTTGCCTTGCTTTACTTACCCTTGCTTTAAGGTGCCTTGCCTTGCCTTGCTTTACGTTGCCTTGCTTTACGTTGCCTTGCTTTACGTTGCCTTGCTTTACGTTGGCTTGCCTTGCCTTGCTTTGCCTTACTTTACGTTGCCTTGCTTTACGTTTCCTTGCTTTACGTTGCCTTGCTTTACGTTGCCTTGCCTTGCCTTGCTTTACCTTGCCTTGCTTTACGTTGCCTTGCTTTACGTTGCCTTGCCTTGCCTTGCTTTACCTTGCCTTGCTTTACGTTGCCTTGCTTTACGTTGCCTTGCTTTATGTTGCCTTGCCTTGCCTTCCTTTACGTTGCCTTGCTTTACGTTGCCTTGCCTTGCCTTGCTTTAAGTTGCCTTGCTTTACGTTGTCTTGCTTTACGTTGCCTTGCCTTGCCTTGCTTTACGTTGCCTTGCTTTACTTTGCCTTGCCTTGCCTTGCTTTACGTTGCCTTGCTTTACGTTGCCTTGCTTTGCTTTGCCTTGCCTTGCTTTAACTTGCTTTGATTTACGTTGCCTTGCTTTAAGTTGCCTTGCTTTACGTTGCCTTGCTTTATGTTGCCTTGCCTTACCTTGCTTTACGTTGCTTTGCTTTACGTTGCCTTGCTTTGCCTTGCCTTGCCTTGCCTTGCTTTACCTTGCCTTGCTTTTCCTTGCCTTTCTTTACGTTGCCTTGCCTTGCCTTGCTTTACGTTTCCTTGCCTTGCCTTGCTTTACGTTGCCTTGCTTTACGTTGCCTTGCCTTGCCTTGCTTTACGTTGCCTTGCTTTACGTTGCCTTGATTTACGTTGCCTTGCCTTACCTTGCTTTACATTGCCTTGCCTTGCCTTGCCTTGCTTTACGTTGCCTTGCCTTTCCTTGCTTTACATTGCCTTGCTTCACGTTGCCTTGCTTTACGTTGCCTTGTCTTGCCTTTCTTTACGTTGCCTTGCTTTACGTTGCCTTGTCTTGCCTTGCTTTACGTTACCTTGTTTACGTTGCCTTGCTTTATGTTGCCTTGTCTTGGCTTGCTTTACATTGCCTTGCTTTACGTTGCCTTGCTTTACGTTGCCTTGTCTTGCCTTTCTTTACGTTACCTTGCTTTACGTTGCCTTGCTTTATGTTGCCTTGCCTTGCCTTACGTTGCCTTGCCTTGCCTTTCTTTACGTTGTCTTGCCTTGCCTTGCCTTACGTTGTCTTGCCTTGCCTTGCTTTACGTTGCCTTGCCTTGCCTTGCTTTACGTTGCCTTGCCTTGCCTTGCTTTACGTTGCCTTGCTTTACGTTGCCTTGCTTTACGTTGCCTTGCTTTCCCTTGCCTTGCCTTGCCTTGCTTTACCTTGCCTTGCTTTACGTTGCCTTGCTTTACCTTGCCTTGCTTTACGTTGCCTTTCCTTGCCTTGCTTTACGTTGCCTTGCTTTACGTTGCCTTGCTTTGCCTTTCCTTGCCTTGCATTACCTTGCCATGCTTTACGTTGCCTTGCTTTACGTTGCCTTGCCTTGCCTTGATTTACGTTGCCTTGCTTTACCTTGCCTTGCTTTACGTTGCCTTGCCTTGCCTTGTTTTACGTTGCCTTGCTTTACCTTGCCTTGCTTTACCTCGCCTCGCCTCGCCTCGCCTCGCCTTGCTTTACGTTGCCTTGCTTTACGTTGCCTTGTCTTGCCTGGCTTTACGTTGCCTTGCTTTACGTTGCCTTGCTTTACGTTGCCTTGTCTTGCCTTTCTTTAGGTTGCCCTGCTTTACGTTGCCTTTCATAACGTTGCCTTGTCTTGCCTTTCTTTACGTTGCCTTGCTTTACGTTGCCTTGCTTTATGTTGCCTTGTCTTGGCTTGCTTTACGTTGCCTTGCTTTACGTTGCCTTGCTTTACGTTGCCTTGTCTTGCCTTTCTTTACGTTGCCTTGCTTTACGTTGCCTTGCTTTACGTTGCCTTGCCTTGCCTTTCTTTACGTTGCCTTGCCTTGCTTTACGTTACCTTGCCTTGCCTTGCTTTACGTTGCCTTGCCTTGCCTTGCTTTACGTTGCCTTGCTTTACGTTGCCTTGCCTTGCCTTGCTTTACGTTGCCTTGCTTTAAGTTGCCTTGCTTTACGTTGCCTTGCTTTCCCTTGCCTTGCCTTGCCTTGCTTTACCTTGCCTTGCTTTACGTTGCCTTGCTTTACCTTGCCTTGCTTTACGTTGCCTTGCCTTGCCTTGCTTTACGTTGCCTTGCTTTACCTTGCCTTGCTTTGCCTTGCCTTGCCTTGCTTTACCTTGCCTTGCTTTACGTTGCCTTGCTTTACGTTGCCTTGCTTAACGTTGCCTTGGTTTACGTTGCCTTGCTTTACTTAGCCTTGCTTTAAGTTGCCTTGCCTTGCCTTGCTTTACGTTGCCTTGCTTTACGTTGCCTTGCTTTACGTTGCCTTGCTTTACTTTGCCTTGCCTTGCCTTGCTTTGCCTTGCTTTACGTTGCCTTGCTTTACGTTTCCTTGCTTTACGTTGCCTTGCTTTACGTTGCCTTGCCTTGCCTTGCTTTACCTTGCCTTGCTTTACGTTGCCTTGCTTTACGTTGCCTTGCCTTGCCTTGCTTTACGTTGTCTTGCTTTACGTTGCCTTGCTTTATGTTGCCTTGCCTTGCCTTGCTTTACGTTGCCTTGCTTTACGTTGCCTTGCTTTACGTTGTCTTGCCTTGCCTTGCTTTGCCTTGCTTTTCGTTGCCTTGCTTTACGTTTCCTTGCTTTACGTTGCCTTGCTTTACGTTGCCTTGCCTTGCCTTGCTTTACCTTGCCTTGCTTTACGTTGCCTTGATTTACGTTGCCTTGCCTTGCCTTGCTTTACCTTGCCTTGCTTTACGTTGCCTTGCTTTACGTTGCCTTGCTTTATGTTGCCTTGCCTTGCCTTGCTTTACGTTGCCTTGCTTTACGTTGCCTTGCCTTGCCTTGCTTTACGTTGCCTTGCTTTACGTTGCCTTGCTTTACGTTGCCTTGCCTTGCCTTGCTTTACGTTGCCTTGCTTTACGTTGCCTTGCCTTGCCTTGCTTTACGTTGCCTTGCTTTACGTTGCCTTGCTTTGCTTTGCCCTGCCTTGCTTTACCTTGCCTTGCTTTACGTTGCCTTGCTTTAAGTTGCCTTGCTTTACGTTGCATTGCTTTACGTTTCCTTGCCTTACCTTGCTTTACGTTGCTTTGCTTTACGTTGCCTTGTTTTGCCTTGCCTTGCCTTGCTTTACCTTGACTTGCTTTTCCTTGCCTTTCTTTACGTTGCCTTGCCTTGCCTTGCTTTACGTTTCCTTGCCTTGCCTTGCTTTACGTTGCCTTGCCTTGCCTTGCTTTACGTTGCCTTGCTTTACCTTGCCTTGCTTTACGTTGCCTTGCCTTACCTTGCTTTACATTGCCTTGCCTTGCCTTGCCTTGCTTTACGTTGCCTTGCCTTTCCTTGCTTTACAATGCCTTGCTTCACGTTGCCTTGCTTTACGTTGCCTTGTCTTGCCTTTCTTTATGATGCCTTGCTTTACGTTGCCTTGTCTTGCCTTGCTTTACGTTACCTTGTTTACGTTGCCTTGCTTTATGTTGCCTTGTCTTGGCTTGCTTTACATTGCCTTGCTTTATGTTGCCTTGCTTTACGTTGCCTTGTCTTGCCTTTATTACGTTGCCTTGCTTTACGTTGCCTTGCTTTATGTTGCCTTGCCTTGCCTTACGTTGCCTTGCCTTGCCTTTCTTTACGTTGTCTTGCCTTGCCTTGCTTTACGTTTCCTTGCCTTGCCTTTCTTTACGTTGCCTTGCCTTGCCTTGATTTACGTTGCCTTTCTTTACGTTGCCTTGCTTTCCCTTGCCTTGCCTTGCCTTGCTTTACCTTGCCTTGCTTTACGTTGCCTTGCTTTACCTTGCTTTGCTTTACGTTGCCTTGCCTTGCCTTGCTTTACGTTGCCTTGCTTTACGTTTCCTTGTTTTGCCTTGCCTTGCCTTGCTTTACCTTGCCTTGCTTTACGTTGCCTTGCTTTACGTTGCCTTGCTTAACTTTGCCTTGCTTTACGTTGCCTTGCTTTTCGTTGCCTTGCTTTACGTTGCCTTGCCTTGCCTTGCTTTACGTTGCCTTGCTTTACTTAGCCTTACTTTAAGTTGCCTTGCCTTGCCTTGCTTTACGTTGCCTTGCTTTACGTTGACTTGCTTTACGTTGCCTTGCTTTACGTTTTCTTGCCTTGCCTTGCTTTGCCTTGCTTTACGTTGCCTTGCCTTGCCTTGCTTTACCTTGCCTTGCTTTACGTTGCCTTGCTTTACGTTGCCTTGCCTTGCCTTGCTTTACGTTGCCTTGCTTTACGTTGCCTTGCTTTACGTTGCCTTGCTTTATGTTGCCTTGCCTTGCCTTGCTTTACGTTGCCTTGCTTTACGTTGCCTTGCCTTGCCTTGCTTTACCTTGCCTTGCTTTACGTTGCCTTGCTTTACGTTGCCTTGCCTTGCCTTGCTTTACGTTGCCTTGCTTTACGTTGCCTTGACTTGCCTTGCTTTACGTTGCCTTGCTTTACGTTGCCTTGCTTTGCTTTGCCTTAGCTTGCTTTACCTTGCCTTGCTTTACGTTGCCTTGCTTTACGTTGCCTTGCTTTACGTTGCCTTGCTTTACGTTGCCTTTCTTTACGTTGCCTTGCCTTACATTGCTTTACGTTGCTTTGCTTTACGTTGCCTTGCTTTGCCTTGCCTTGCCTTGCCTTGCTTTACCTTGCCTTGCTTTTCATTGCCTTTCTTTACGTTGCCTTGCCTTGCCTTGCTTTACGTTGCCTTGCTTTACGTTGCCTTCCTTTACGTTGCCTTGCCTTGCCTTGCTTTACGTTGCCTTGCTTTACCTTGCCTTGCTGTACCTCGCCTCGCCTCGCCTCGCCTCGCCTTGCTTTACGTTGCCTTGCTTTACGTTGCCTTGTCTTGCCTGGCTTTACGTTGCCTTGCTTTACGTTGCCTTGCTTTGCGTTGCCTTGCATGCCTTTCTTTACGTTGCCTTGCTTTACGTTGCCTTTCTTAACATTGCCTTGTCTTGCCTTTCTTTACGTTGCCTTGTTTTACGTTGCCTTGCTTTATGTTGCCTTGTCTTGGCTTGCTTTACGTTGCCTTGCTTTACGTTGCCTTGCTTTACGTTTCCTTGTCTTGCCTTTCTTTACGTTGCCTTGCTTTACGTTGCCTTGCTTTAAGTTGCCTTGCCTTGCCTTTCTTTACGTTGCCTTGCCTTGCTTTACGTTACCTTGCCTTGCCTTGCTTTACGTTGCCTTGCCTTGCCTTGCTTTACGTTGCCTTGCTTTACGTTGCCTTGCTTTCCCTTGCCTTGCCTTGCCTTGCTTTACGTTGCCTTGCTTTAAGTTGCCTTGCTTTACGTTGCCTTGCTTTCCCTTGCCTTGCCTTGCTTTACCTTGTCTTGCTTTACGTTGCCTTGCTTTACGTTGCCTTGCTTAACGTTGCCTTGCTTTACGTTGCCTTGCTTTACGTTTCCTTGCTTTACGTTGCCTTGCCTTGCCTTGCTTTACGTTGCCTTGCTTTACTTAGCCTTGCTTTAAGATGCCTTGCCTTGCCTTGCTTTACGTTGCCTTGCTTTACGTTGCCTTGCTTTACGTTGCTTTGCTTTACGTTGCCTTGCTTTACGTTGTCTTGCCTTGCCTTGCTTTGCCTTGCTTTACGTTGCCTTGCTTTACGTTTCCTTGCTTTACGTTGCCTTGCTTTACGTTGCCTTGCCTTGCCTTGCTTTACCTTGCCTTGCTTTACGTTGCCTTGCTTTACGTTGCCTTGCTTTGCCTTGCCTTGCCTTGCTTTACCTTGCCTTGCTTTTCCTTGCCTTTCTTTACGTTGCCTTGCGTTGCCTTGCTTTACGTTGCCTTGCTTTACGTTGCCTTGCTTTACCTCGCCTCGCCTCGCCTCGCCTCGCCTTGATTTACGTTGCCTTGCTTTACGTTGCCTTGTCTTGCCTGGCTTTACGTTGCCTTGCTTTACGTTGCCTTGCTTTACGTTGCCTTGCTTTACGTTGGCTTGCCTTGCCTTGATTTGCCTTACTTTACGTTGCCTTGCTTTACGTTTCCTTGCTTTACGTTGCCTTGCTTTACGTTGCCTTGCCTTGCCTTGCTTTACCTTGCCTTGCTTTACGTTGCCTTGCTTTACGTTGCCTTGCCTTGCCTTGCTTTACCTTGCCTTGCTTTACGTTGCCTTGCTTTACGTTGCCTTGCTTTATGTTGCCTTGCCTTGCCTTCCTTTACGTTGCCTTGCTTTACGTTGCCTTGCCTTGCCTTGCTTTAAGTTGCCTTGCTTTACGTTGTCTTGCTTTACGTTGCCTTGCCTTGCCTTGCTTTACGTTGCCTTGCTTTACTTTGCCTTGCCTTGCCTTGCTTTACGTTGCCTTGCTTTACGTTGCCTTGCTTTGCTTTGCCTTGCCTTGCTTTAACTTGCCTTGATTTACGTTGCCTTGCTTTATGTTGCCTTGCCTTACCTTGCTTTACGTTGCTTTGCTTTACGTTGCCTTGCTTTGCCTTGCCTTGCCTTGCCTTGCTTTACCTTGCCTTGCTTTTCCTTGCCTTTCTTTACGTTGCCTTGCCTTGCCTTGCTTTACGTTTCCTTGCCTTGCCTTGCTTTACGTTGCCTTGCTTTACGTTGCCTTGCCTTGCCTTGCTTTACGTTGCCTTGCTTTACGTTGCCTTGATTTACGTTGCCTTGCCTTACCTTGCTTTACATTGCCTTGCCTTGCCTTGCCTTGCTTTACGTTGCCTTGCCTTTCCTTGCTTTACATTGCCTTGCTTCACGTTGCCTTGCTTTACGTTGCCTTGTCTTGCCTTTCTTTACGTTGCCTTGCTTTACGTTGCCTTGCTTTACGTTGCCTTGCCTTGCCTTTCTTTACGTTGCCTTGCCTTGCTTTACGTTACCTTGCCTTGCCTTGCTTTACGTTGCCTTGCCTTGCCTTGCTTTACGTTGCCTTGCTTTACGTTGCATTGCCTTGCCTTGCTTTACGTTGCCTTGCTTTAAGTTGCCTTGCTTTACGTTGCCTTGCTTTCCCTTGCCTTGCCTTGCCTTGCTTTACCTTGCCTTGCTTTACGTTGCCTTGCTTTACCTTGCCTTGCTTTACGTTGCCTTGCCTTGCCTTGCTTTACGTTGCCTTGCTTTACCTTGCCTTGCTTTGCCTTGCCTTGCCTTGCTTTACCTTGCCTTGCTTTACGTTGCCTTGCTTTACGTTGCCTTGCTTAACGTTGCCTTGGTTTACGTTGCCTTGCTTTACTTAGCCTTGCTTTAAGTTGCCTTGCCTTGCCTTGCTTTACGTTGCCTTGCTTTACGTTGCCTTGCTTTACGTTGCCTTGCTTTACTTTGCCTTGCCTTGCCTTGCTTTGCCTTGCTTTACGTTCCCTTGCTTTACGTTTCCTTGCTTTACGTTGCCTTGCTTTACGTTGCCTTGCCTTGCCTTGCTTTACCTTGCCTTGCTTTACGTTGCCTTGCTTTACGTTGCCTTGCCTTGCCTTGCTTTACGTTGTCTTGCTTTACGTTGCCTTGCTTTATGTTGCCTTGCCTTGCCTTGCTTTACGTTGCCTTGCTTTACGTTGCCTTGCCTTGCTTTAGGTTGCCTTGCTTTACGTTGCCTTGCCTTGCCTTGCTTTACGTTGCCTTGCTTTACGTTGCCTTGCTTTGCTTTGCCTTGTCTTGCTTTACCTTGCCTTGCTTTATGTAGCCTTGCTTTAAGTTGCCTTGCTTTACGTTGCCTTGCTTTACGTTGCCTTGCCTTACCTTGTTTTACGTTGCTTTGCTTTACGTTGCCTTGCTTTGCCTTGCCTTGCCTTGCTTTGCTTTACCTTGCCTTGCATTTCCTTGCCTTGCTTTTCCTTGCCTTTCTTTACGTTGCCTTGCCTTGCCTTGCTTTACGTTGCCTTGCTTTACATTGCCTTCCTTTACCTTGCCTTGCATTGCCTTGCTTTACGTTGCCTTGCTTTACCTTGCCTTGCTTTACCTCGCCTCGCCTCGCCTCGCCTCGCCTCGCCTCGCCTCGCCTTGCATTACGTTGCCTTGCTTTACGTTGCCTTGTCTTGCCTGGCTTTACGTTGACTTGCTTTACGTTGCCTTGCTTTACGTTGCCTTGCCTTGCCATTCTTTACGTTGCCTTGCTTTACGTTGCCTTTCTTAACGTTGCCTTGTCTTGCCTTTCTTTACGTTGCCTTGCTTTACGTTGCCTTGCTTTATGTTGCCTTGTCTTGGCTTGCTTTACGTTGCCTTGCTTTACGTTGCCTTGCTTTACGTTGCCTTGCCTTGCCTTTCTTTACGTTGCCTTGCCTTGCTTTACGTTACCTTGCCTTGCCTTGCTTTACGTTGCCTTGCCTTGCCTTGCTTTACGTTGCCTTGCTTTACGTTGCCTTGCATTACGTTGCCTTGCCTTGCCTTGCTTTATGTTGCCTTGCTTTAAGTTTCCTTGCTTTACGTTGCCTTGCTTTCCCTTGCCTTGCCTTGCCTTGCTTTACCTTGCCTTGCTTTACGTTGCCTTGCTTTACGCTGCCTTGCTTTACGCTGCCTTGCCTTGCCTTGCTTTACGTTGCCTTCCTTTACGTTGCCTTGCCTTGCCTTGCCTTGCTTTGCTTTACGTTGCCTTGCCTTTCCTTGCTTTACGTTGCCTTGCCTTTCCTTGTTTTACATTGCCTTGCTTCAAGTTGCCTTGCTTTACGTTGCCTTGTCTTGCCTTTCTTTACGTTGCCTTGCTTTACGTTGCCTTGTCTTGCCTTGCTTTACGTTACCTTGTTTACGTTGCCTTGCTTTACGTTGCCTTGTCTTGCCTTTCTTTATGTTGCCTTGCTTTACGTTGCCTTGCTTTATGTTGCCTTGCCTTTCTTTACGTTTTCTTGCCTTGCCTTGCTTTACGTTTCCTTGCCTTGCCTTTCTTTACGTTGCCTTGCCTTGCCTTGCTTTACGTTGCCTTGCTTTACTTTGCCTTGCTTTGCCTTGCCTTGTCTTGCTTTACCTTGCCTTGCTTTACGTTGCCTTGCTTTACGTTGCCTTTCTTAACGTTGCCTTGCTTTACGTTGCCTTGCTTTTCGTTGCCTTGCATTACGTTGCCTTGCCTTGTCTTGCTTTACGTTGCCTTGCTTTACTTAGCCTTGCTTTAAGTTGCCTTGCCTTGCCTTGCTTTACGTTGCCTTGCTTTACGTTACCTTGCGTTACGTTGCCTTGCTTTACGTTGTCTTGCCTTGCCTTGCTTTGCCTTGCTTTACGTTGCCTTGCTTTACGTTTCCTTGCTTTACGTTGCCTTGCTTTACGTTGCCTTGCCTTGCCTTGCTTTACCTTGCCTTGCTTTACGTTGCCTTGCTTTACGTTGCCTTGCCTTGCCTTGCTTTAACTTGCCTTGCTTTACGTTGCCTTGCTTTACGTTGCCTTTCCTTGCTTTACGTTACCTTGCCTTGCCTTGCTTTACGTTGCCTTGCTTTACGTTGCCTTGCTTTACGTTGCCTTGCCTTGCCTTGCTTTACGTTGCCTTGCTTTAAGTTGCCTTGCTTTACGTTGCCTTGCTTTACGTTGCCTTGCCTTGCCTTGCTTTACGTTGCCTTGCTTTACGTTGCCTTGCCTTGCCTTGCTTTACCTTGCCTAGCTTTACCTTGCCTTGCTTTACCTTGCCTTGCCTTTCCTTGCTTTACGTTGCCTTGCTTTACCTTGCCTTGTTTAGGTTTCCTTGCCTTGCTTTAAGTTGCATTGATTTACGTTGCCTTGCTTTACGTTGCCTTGCCTTGCCTTGCTTTACGTTGCCTTTCTTTACGTTGCCTTGCCTTGCCTTGCTTTACGTTTCCTTGCCTTGCCTTGCTTTACGTTGCCTTGCTTTACGTTGCCTTGCCTTTCCTTGCTTTACGTTGCCTTGCTTCACGTTGCCTTGCTTTAAGTTGCCTTGTGTTTCCTTTCTTTACGTTGCCTTGCTTTACGTTGCCTTGTCTTGCCTTGCTTTACGTTACCTTGCTTTACGTTGCCTTGCTTTACGTTGCCTTCTCTTGCCTTTCTTTAGGTTGCCCTGCTTTACGTTGCCTTTCATAACGTTGCCTTGTCTTGCCTTTCTTTACGTTGCCTTGCTTTACGTTGCCTTGCTTTATGTTGCCTTGTCTTGGCTTGCTTTACGTTGCCTTGCTTTACGTTGCCTTGCTTTACGTTGCCTTGTCTTGCCTTTCTTTACGTTGCCTTGCTTTACGTTGCCTTGCTTTACGTTGCCTTGCCTTGCCTTTCTTTACGTTGCCTTGCCTTGCTTTACGTTACCTTGCCTTGCCTTGCTTTACGTTGCCTTGCCTTGCCTTGCTTTACGTTGCCTTGCTTTACGTTGCCTTGCCTTGCCTTGCTTTACGTTGCCTTGCTTTAAGTTGCCTTGCTTTACGTTGCCTTGCTTTCCCTTGCCTTGCCTTGCCTTGCTTTACCTTGCCTTGCTTTACGTTGACTTGCTTTACCTTGCCTTGCTTTACGTTGCCTTGCCTTGCCTTGCTTTACGTTGCCTTGCTTTACCTTGCCTTGCTTTGCCTTGCCTTGCCTTGCTTTACCTTGCCTTGCTTTACGTTGCCTTGCTTTACGTTGCCTTGCTTAACGTTGCCTTGGTTTATGTTGCCTTGCTTTACTTAGCCTTGCTTTAAGTTGCCTTGCCTTGCCTTAGTTTACGTTGCCTTGCTTTACGTTGCCTTGCTTTACGTTGCCTTGCTTTACTTTGCCTTGCCTTGCCTTGCTTTGCCTTGCTTTACGTTGCCTTGCTTTACGTTTCCTTGCTTTACGTTGCCTTGCTTTACGTTGCCTTGCCTTGCCTTGCTTTACCTTGCCTTGCTTTACGTTGCCTTGCTTTACGTTGCCTTGCCTTGCCTTGCTTTACGTTGTCTTGCTTTACGTTGCCTTGCTTTATGTTGCCTTGCCTTGCCTTGCTTTACGTTGCCTTGCTTTACGTTGCCTTGCTTTACGTTGTCTTGCCTTGCCTTGCTTTGCCTTGCTTTTCGTTGCCTTGCTTTACGTTTCCTTGCTTTACGTTGCCTTGCTTTACGTTGCCTTGCCTTGCCTTGCTTTACCTTGCCTTGCTTTACGTTGCCTTGATTTACGTTGCCTTGCCTTGCCTTGCTTTACCTTGCCTTGCTTTACGTTGCCTTGCTTTACGTTGCCTTGCTTTATGTTGCCTTGCCTTGCCTTGCTTTACGTTGCCTTGCTTTACGTTGCCTTGCCTTGCCTTGCTTTACCTTGCCTTGCTTTACGTTGCCTTGCTTTACGTTGCCTTGCCTTGCCTTGCTTTACGTTGCCTTGCTTTACGTTGCCTTGCCTTGCCTTGCTTTACGTTGCCTTGCTTTACGTTGCCTTGCTTTGCTTTGCCCTGCCTTGCTTTACCTTGCCTTGCTTTACGTTGCCTTGCTTTAAGTTGCCTTGCTTTACGTTGCCTTGCTTTACGTTTCCTTGCCTTACCTTGCTTTACATTGCTTTGCTTTACGTTGCCTTGTTTTGCCTTGCCTTGCCTTGCTTTACCTTGACTTGCTTTTCCTTGCCTTTCTTTACGTTGCCTTGCCTTGCCTTGCTTTACGTTTCCTTGCCTTGCCTTGCTTTACGTTGCCTTGCCTTGCCTTGCTTTACGTTGCCTTGCTTTACCTTGCCTTGCTTTACGTTGCCTTGCCTTTCCTTGCTTTACGTTGCCTTGCTTTACCTTGCCTTGTTTAGGTTTCCTTGCCTTGCTTTAAGTTGCATTGATTTACGTTGCCTTGCTTTACGTTGCCTTGCCTTGCCTTGCTTTACGTTTCCTTGCCTTGCCTTTCTTTACGTTGCCTTGCTTTACGTTGCCTTGCCTTTCCTTGCTTTACGTTGCCTTGCTTCACGTTGCCTTGCTTTAAGTTGCCTTGTGTTTCCTTTCTTTACGTTGCCTTGCTTTACGTTGCCTTGCCTTGCCTTGCTTTACGTTGCCTTGCCTTTCCTTGCTTTACAATGCCTTGCTTCACGTTGCCTTGCTTTACGTTGCCTTGTCTTGCCTTTCTTTATGATGCCTTGCTTTACGTTGCCTTGTCTTGCCTTGCTTTACGTTACCTTGTTTACGTTGCCTTGCTTTATGTTGCCTTGTCTTGGCTTGCTTTACATTGCCTTGCTTTATGTTGCCTTGCTTTACGTTGCCTTGTCTTGCCTTTATTACGTTGCCTTGCTTTACGTTGCCTTGCTTTATGTTGCCTTGCCTTGCCTTACGTTGCCTTGCCTTGCCTTTCTTTACGTTGTCTTGCCTTGCCTTGCTTTACGTTTCCTTGCCTTGCCTTTCTTTACGTTGCCTTGCCTTGCCTTGATTTACGTTGCCTTTCTTTACGTTGCCTTGCTTTCCCTTGCCTTGCCTTGCCTTGCTTTACCTTGCCTTGCTTTACGTTGCCTTGCTTTACCTTGCTTTGCTTTACGTTGCCTTGCCTTGCCTTGCTTTACGTTGCCTTGCTTTACGTTTCCTTGTTTTGCCTTGCCTTGCCTTGCTTTACCTTGCCTTGCTTTACGTTGCCTTGCTTTACGTTGCCTTGCTTAACTTTGCCTTGCTTTACGTTGCCTTGCTTTTCGTTGCCTTGCTTTACGTTGCCTTGCCTTGCCTTGCTTTACGTTGCCTTGCTTTACTTAGCCTTACTTTAAGTTGCCTTGCCTTGCCTTGCTTTACGTTGCCTTGCTTTACGTTGACTTGCTTTACGTTGCCTTGCTTTACGTTGTCTTGCCTTGCCTTGCTTTGCCTTGCTTTACGTTGTCTTGCCTTGCCTTGCTTTGCCTTGCTTTACGTTGCCTTGCTTTACGTTTCCTTGCTTTACGTTGCCTTGCTTTACGTTGCCTTGCCTTGCCTTGCTTTACCTTGCCTTGCTTTACGTTGCCTTGCTTTACGTTGCCTTGCCTTGCCTTGCTTTACGTTGCCTTGCTTTACGTTGCCTTGCTTTATGTTGCCTTGCCTTGCCTTGCTTTACGTTGCCTTGCTTTACGTTGCCTTGCCTTGCCTTGCTTTACCTTGCCTTGCTTTACGTTGCCTTGCTTTACGTTGCCTTGCCTTGCCTTGCTTTACGTTGCCTTGCTTTACGTTGCCTTGACTTGCCTTGCTTTACGTTGCCTTGCTTTACGTTGCCTTGCTTTGCTTTGCCTTGGCTTGCTTTACCTTGCCTTGCTTTACGTTGCCTTGCTTTACGTTGCCTTGCTTTACGTTGCCTTGCTTTACGTTGCCTTTCTTTACGTTGCCTTGCCTTACCTTGCTTTACGTTGCTTTGCTTTACGTTGCCTTGCTTTGCCTTGCCTTGCCTTGCCTTGCTTTACCTTGCCTTGCTTTTCATTGCCTTTCTTTACGTTGCCTTGCCTTGCCTTGCTTTACGTTGCCTTGCTTTACGTTGCCTTCCTTTACGTTGCCTTGCCTTGCCTTGCTTTACGTTGCCTTGCTTTACCTTGCCTTGCTGTACCTCGCCTCGCCTCGCCTCGCCTCGCCTTGCTTTACGTTGCCTTGCTTTACGTTGCCTTGTCTTGCCTGGCTTTACGTTGCCTTGCTTTACGTTGCCTTGCTTTGCGTTGCCTTGCATGCCTTTCTTTACGTTGCCTTGCTTTACGTTGCCTTTCTTAACATTGCCTTGTCTTGCCTTTCTTTACGTTGCCTTGTTTTACGTTGCCTTGCTTTATGTTGCCTTGTCTTGGCTTGCTTTACGTTGCCTTGCTTTACGTTGCCTTGCTTTACGTTTCCTTGTCTTGCCTTTCTTTACGTTGCCTTGCTTTACGTTGCCTTGCTTTAAGTTGCCTTGCCTTGCCTTTCTTTACGTTGCCTTGCCTTGCTTTACGTTACCTTGCCTTGCCTTGCTTTACGTTGCCTTGCCTTGCCTTGCTTTACGTTGCCTTGCTTTACGTTGCCTTGCTTTCCCTTGCCTTGCCTTGCCTTGCTTTACGTTGCCTTGCTTTAAGTTGCCTTGCTTTACGTTGCCTTGCTTTCCCTTGCCTTGCCTTGCTTTACCTTGTCTTGCTTTACGTTGCCTTGCTTTACGTTGCCTTGCTTAACGTTGCCTTGCTTTACGTTGCCTTGCTTTACGTTTCCTTGCTTTACGTTGCCTTGCCTTGCCTTGCTTTACGTTGCCTTGCTTTACTTAGCCTTGCTTTAAGATGCCTTGCCTTGCCTTGCTTTACGTTGCCTTGCTTTACGTTGCCTTGCTTTACGTTGCTTTGCTTTACGTTGCCTTGCTTTACGTTGTCTTGCCTTGCCTTGCTTTGCCTTGCTTTACGTTGCCTTGCTTTACGTTTCCTTGCTTTACGTTGCCTTGCTTTACGTTGCCTTGCCTTGCCTTGCTTTACCTTGCCTTGCTTTACGTTGCCTTGCTTTACGTTGCCTTGCTTTGCCTTGCCTTGCCTTGCTTTACCTTGCCTTGCTTTTCCTTGCCTTTCTTTACGTTGCCTTGCGTTGCCTTGCTTTACGTTGCCTTGCTTTACGTTGCCTTGCTTTACCTCGCCTCGCCTCGCCTCGCCTCGCCTCGCCTTGCTTTACGTTGCCTTGCTTTACGTTGCCTTGTCTTGCCTGGCTTTACGTTGCCTTGCTTTACGTTGCCTTGCTTTACGTTGCCTTGCCTTGCCTTGCTTTACGTTGCCTTGCTTTACTTACCCTTGCTTTAAGGTGCCTTGCCTTGCCTTGCTTTACGTTGCCTTGCTTTACGTTGCCTTGCTTTACGTTGCCTTGCTTTACGTTGGCTTGCCTTGCCTTGCTTTGCCTTACTTTACGTTGCCTTGCTTTACGTTGCCTTGCTTTACGTTGCCTTGCTTTACGTTGCCTTGCCTTGCCTTGCTTTACCTTGCCTTGCTTTACGTTGCCTTGCTTTACGTTGCCTTGCCTTGCCTTGCTTTACCTTGCCTTGCTTTACGTTGCCTTGCTTTACGTTGCCTTGCTTTATGTTGCCTTGCCTTGCCTTCCTTTACGTTGCCTTGCTTTACGTTGCCTTGCCTTGCCTTGCTTTAAGTTGCCTTGCTTTACGTTGTCTTGCTTTACGTTGCCTTGCCTTGCCTTGCTTTACGTTGCCTTGCTTTACTTTGCCTTGCCTTGCCTTGCTTTACGTTGCCTTGCTTTACGTTGCCTTGCTTTGCTTTGCCTTGCCTTGCTTTAACTTGCCTTGATTTACGTTGCCTTGCTTTAAGTTGCCTTGCTTTACGTTGCCTTGCTTTATGTTGCCTTGCCTTACCTTGCTTTACGTTGCTTTGCTTTACGTTGCCTTGCTTTGCCTTGCCTTGCCTTGCCTTGCTTTACCTTGCCTTGCTTTTCCTTGCCTTTCTTTACGTTGCCTTGCCTTGCCTTGCTTTACGTTTCCTTGCCTTGCCTTGCTTTACGTTGCCTTGCTTTACGTTGCCTTGCCTTGCCTTGCTTTACGTTGCCTTGCTTTACGTTGCCTTGATTTACGTTGCCTTGCCTTACCTTGCTTTACATTGCCTTGCCTTGCCTTGCCTTGCTTTACGTTGCCTTGCCTTTCCTTGCTTTACATTGCCTTGCTTCACGTTGCCTTGCTTTACGTTGCCTTGTCTTGCCTTTCTTTACGTTGCCTTGCTTTACGTTGCCTTGTCTTGCCTTGCTTTACGTTACCTTGTTTACGTTGCCTTGCTTTATGTTGCCTTGTCTTGGCTTGCTTTACATTGCCTTGCTTTACGTTGCCTTGCTTTACGTTGCCTTGTCTTGCCTTTCTTTACGTTGCCTTGCTTTACGTTGCCTTGCTTTATGTTGCCTTGCCTTGCCTTACGTTGCCTTGCCTTGCCTTTCTTTACGTTGTCTTGCCTTGCCTTGCCTTACGTTGTCTTGCCTTGCCTTGCTTTACGTTGCCTTGCCTTGCTTTACGTTGCCTTGCCTTGCCTTGCTTTACGTTGCCTTGCTTTACGTTGCCTTGCTTTACGTTGCCTTGCTTTCCCTTGCCTTGCCTTGCCTTGCTTTACCTTGCCTTGCTTTACGTTGCCTTGCTTTACCTTGCCTTGCTTTACGTTGCCTTTCCTTGCCTTGCTTTACGTTGCCTTGCTTTACGTTGCCTTGCTTTGCCTTGCCATGCTTTACGTTGCCTTGCTTTACGTTGCCTTGCCTTGCCTTGATTTACGTTGCCTTGCTTTACCTTGCCTTGCTTTACGTTGCCTTGCCTTGCCTTGCTTTACGTTGCCTTGCTTTACCTTGCCTTGCTTTACCTCGCCTCGCCTCGCCTCGCCTCGCCTTGCTTTACGTTGCCTTGCTTTACGTTGCCTTGTCTTGCCTGGCTTTACGTTGCCTTGCTTTACGTTGCCTTGCTTTACGTTGTCTTGCCTTGCCTTGCTTTGCCTTGCTTTACGTTGCCTTGCTTTACGTTTCCTTGCTTTACGTTGCCTTGCTTTACGTTGCCTTGCCTTGCCTTGCTTTACCTTGCCTTGCTTTACGTTGCCTTGCTTTACGTTGCCTTGCTTTGCCTTGCCTTGCCTTGCTTTACCTTGCCTTGCTTTTCCTTGCCTTTCTTTACGTTGCCTTGCGTTGCCTTGCTTTACGTTGCCTTGCTTTACGTTGCCTTGCTTTACCTCGCCTCGCCTCGCCTCGCCTCGCCTTGCTTTACGTTGCCTTGCTTTACGTTGCCTTGTCTTGCCTGGCTTTACGTTGCCTTGCTTTACGTTGCCTTGCTTTACGTTGCCTTGCCTTGCCTTGCTTTACGTTGCCTTGCTTTACTTACCCTTGCTTTAAGGTGCCTTGCCTTGCCTTGCTTTACGTTGCCTTGCTTTACGTTGCCTTGCTTTACGTTGGCTTGCCTTGCCTTGCTTTGCCTTACTTTACGTTGCCTTGCTTTACGTTGCCTTGCTTTACGTTGCCTTGCTTTACGTTGCCTTGCCTTGCCTTGCTTTACCTTGCCTTGCTTTACGTTGCCTTGCTTTACGTTGCCTTGCCTTGCCTTGCTTTACCTTGCCTTGCTTTACGTTGCCTTGCTTTACGTTGCCTTGCTTTATGTTGCCTTGCCTTGCCTTCCTTTACGTTGCCTTGCTTTACGTTGCCTTGCCTTGCCTTGCTTTAAGTTGCCTTGCTTTACGTTGTCTTGCTTTACGTTGCCTTGCCTTGCCTTGCTTTACGTTGCCTTGCTTTACTTTGCCTTGCCTTGCCTTGCTTTACGTTGCCTTGCTTTACGTTGCCTTGCTTTGCTTTGCCTTGCCTTGCTTTAACTTGCCTTGATTTACGTTGCCTTGCTTTAAGTTGCCTTGCTTTACGTTGCCTTGCTTTATGTTGCCTTGCCTTACCTTGCTTTACGTTGCTTTGCTTTACGTTGCCTTGCTTTGCCTTGCCTTGCCTTGCCTTGCTTTACCTTGCCTTGCTTTTCCTTGCCTTTCTTTACGTTGCCTTGCCTTGCCTTGCTTTACGTTTCCTTGCCTTGCCTTGCTTTACGTTGCCTTGCTTTACGTTGCCTTGCCTTGCCTTGCTTTACGTTGCCTTGCTTTACGTTGCCTTGATTTACGTTGCCTTGCCTTACCTTGCTTTACATTGCCTTGCCTTGCCTTGCCTTGCTTTACGTTGCCTTGCCTTTCCTTGCTTTACATTGCCTTGCTTCACGTTGCCTTGCTTTACGTTGCCTTGTCTTGCCTTTCTTTACGTTGCCTTGCTTTACGTTGCCTTGTCTTGCCTTGCTTTACGTTACCTTGTTTACGTTGCCTTGCTTTATGTTGCCTTGTCTTGGCTTGCTTTACATTGCCTTGCTTTACGTTGCCTTGCTTTACGTTGCCTTGTCTTGCCTTTCTTTACGTTGCCTTGCTTTACGTTGCCTTGCTTTATGTTGCCTTGCCTTGCCTTACGTTGCCTTGCCTTGCCTTTCTTTACGTTGTCTTGCCTTGCCTTGCCTTACGTTGTCTTGCCTTGCCTTGCTTTACGTTGCCTTGCCTTGCTTTACGTTGCCTTGCCTTGCCTTGCTTTACGTTGCCTTGCTTTACGTTGCCTTGCTTTACGTTGCCTTGCTTTCCCTTGCCTTGCCTTGCCTTGCTTTACCTTGCCTTGCTTTACGTTGCCTTGCTTTACCTTGCCTTGCTTTACGTTGCCTTTCCTTGCCTTGCTTTACGTTGCCTTGCTTTACGTTGCCTTGCTTTGCCTTGCCATGCTTTACGTTGCCTTGCTTTACGTTGCCTTGCCTTGCCTTGATTTACGTTGCCTTGCTTTACCTTGCCTTGCTTTACGTTGCCTTGCCTTGCCTTGCTTTACGTTGCCTTGCTTTACCTTGCCTTGCTTTACCTCGCCTCGCCTCGCCTCGCCTCGCCTTGCTTTACGTTGCCTTGCTTTACGTTGCCTTGTCTTGCCTGGCTTTACGTTGCCTTGCTTTACGTTGCCTTGCTTTACGTTGCCTTGTCTTGCCTTTCTTTAGGTTGCCCTGCTTTACGATGCCTTTCATAACGTTGCCTTGTCTTGCCTTTCTTTACGTTGCCTTGCTTTACGTTGCCTTGCTTTATGTTGCCTTGTCTTGGCTTGCTTTACGTTGCCTTGCTTTACGTTGCCTTGCTTTACGTTGCCTTGTCTTGCCTTTCTTTACGTTGCCTTGCTTTACGTTGCCTTGCTTTACGTTGCCTTGCTTTACTTTTCCTTGCTTTACGTTGCCTTGCTTTACGTTGCCTTGCCTTGCCTTGCTTTACCTTGCCTTGCTTTACGTTGCCTTGCTTTACGTTCCCTTGCCTTGCCTTGATTTACGTTGTCTTGCTTTACGTTGCCTTGCTTTATGTTGCCTTGCCTTGCCTTGCTTTACGTTGCCTTGCTTTACGTTGCCTTGCTTTACGTTGTCTTGCCTTGCCTTGCTTTGCCTTGCTTTTCGTTGCCTTGCTTTACGTTTCCTTGCTTTACGTTGCCTTGCTTTACGTTGCCTTGCCTTGCCTTGCTTTACCTTGCCTTGCTTTACGTTGCCTTGATTTACGGTGCCTTGCCTTGCCTTGCTTTACCTTGCCTTGCTTTACGTTGCCTTGCTTTACGTTGCCTTGCTTTATGTTGCCTTGCCTTGCCTTGCTTTACGTTGCCTTGCTTTACGTTGCCTTGCCTTGCCTTGCTTTACGTTGCCTTGCTTTACGTTGCCTTGCTTTACGTTGCCTTGCCTTGCCTTGCTTTACGTTGCCTTGCTTTACGTTGCCTTGCCTTGCCTTGCTTTACGTTGCCTTGCTTTACGTTGCCTTGCTTTGCTTTGCCCTGCCTTGCTTTACCTTGCCTTGCTTTACGTTGCCTTGCTTTAAGTTGCCTTGCTTTACGTTGCCTTGCTTTACGTTTCCTTGCCTTACCTTGCTTTACGTTGCTTTGCTTTACGTTGCCTTGTTTTGCCTTGCCTTGCCTTGCTTTACCTTGACTTGCTTTTCCTTGCCTTTCTTTACGTTGCCTTGCCTTGCCTTGCTTTATGTTTCCTTGCCTTGCCTTGCTTTACGTTGCCTTGCCTTGCCTTGCTTTACGTTGCCTTGCTTTACCTTGCCTTGCTTTACGTTGCCTTGCCTTACCTTGCTTTACATTGCCTTGCCTTGCCTTGCCTTGCTTTACGTTGCCTTGCCTTTCCTTGCTTTACAATGCCTTGCTTCACGTTGCCTTGCTTTACGTTGCCTTGTCTTGCCTTTCTTTATGATGCCTTGCTTTACGTTGCCTTGTCTTGCCTTGCTTTACGTTACCTTGTTTACGTTGCCTTGCTTTATGTTGCCTTGTCTTGGCTTGCTTTACATTGCCTTGCTTTATGTTGCCTTGCTTTACGTTGCCTTGTCTTGCCTTTATTACGTTGCCTTGCTTTACGTTGCCTTGCTTTATGTTGCCTTGCCTTGCCTTACGTTGCCTTGCCTTGCCTTTCTTTACGTTGTCTTGCCTTGCCTTGCTTTACGTTTCCTTGCCTTGCCTTTCTTTACGTTGCCTTGCCTTGCCTTGATTTACGTTGCCTTTCTTTACGTTGCCTTGCTTTCCCTTGCCTTGCCTTGCCTTGCTTTACCTTGCCTTGCTTTACGTTGCCTTGCTTTACCTTGCTTTGCTTTACGTTGCCTTGCCTTGCCTTGCTTTACGTTGCCTTGCTTTACGTTTCCTTGTTTTGCCTTGCCTTGCCTTGCTTTACCTTGCCTTGCTTTACGTTGCCTTGCTTTACGTTGCCTTGCTTAACTTTGCCTTGCTTTACGTTGCCTTGCTTTTCGTTGCCTTGCTTTACGTTGCCTTGCCTTGCCTTGCTTTACGTTGCCTTGCTTTACTTAGCCTTACTTTAAGTTGCCTTGCCTTGCCTTGCTTTACGTTGCCTTGCTTTACGTTGACTTGCTTTACGTTGCCTTGCTTTACGTTGTCTTGCCTTGCCTTGCTTTGCCTTGCTTTACGTTGTCTTGCCTTGCCTTGCTTTGCCTTGCTTTACGTTGCCTTGCTTTACGTTTCCTTGCTTTACGTTGCCTTGCTTTACGTTGCCTTGCCTTGCCTTGCTTTACCTTGCCTTGCTTTACGTTGCCTTGCTTTACGTTGCCTTGCCTTGCCTTGCTTTACGTTGCCTTGCTTTACGTTGCCTTGCTTTATGTTGCCTTGCCTTGCCTTGCTTTACGTTGCCTTGCTTTACGTTGCCTTGCCTTGCCTTGCTTTACCTTGCCTTGCTTTACGTTGCCTTGACTTGCCTTGCTTTACGTTGCCTTGCTTTACGTTGCCTTGCTTTGCTTTGCCTTGGCTTGCTTTACCTTGCCTTGCTTTACGTTGCCTTGCTTTACGTTGCCTTGCTTTACGTTGCCTTGCTTTACGTTGCCTTTCTTTACGTTGCCTTGCCTTACCTTGCTTTACGTTGCTTTGCTTTACGTTGCCTTGCTTTGCCTTGCCTTGCCTTGCCTTGCTTTACCTTGCCTTGCTTTTCATTGCCTTTCTTTACGTTGCCTTGCCTTGCCTTGCTTTACGTTGCCTTGCTTTACGTTGCCTTCCTTTACGTTGCCTTGCCTTGCCTTGCTTTACGTTGCCTTGCTTTACCTTGCCTTGCTGTACCTCGCCTCGCCTCGCCTCGCCTCGCCTTGCTTTACGTTGCCTTGCTTTACGTTGCATTGTCTTGCCTGGCTTTACGTTGCCTTGCTTTACGTTGCCTTGCTTTGCGTTGCCTTGCATGCCTTTCTTTACGTTGCCTTGCTTTACGTTGCCTTTCTTAACATTGCCTTGTCTTGCCTTTCTTTACGTTGCCTTGTTTTACGTTGCCTTGCTTTATGTTGCCTTGTCTTGGCTTGCTTTACGTTGCCTTGCTTTACGTTGCCTTGCTTTACGTTTCCTTGTCTTGCCTTTCTTTACGTTGCCTTGCTTTACGTTGCCTTGCTTTAAGTTGCCTTGCCTTGCCTTTCTTTACGTTGCCTTGCCTTGCTTTACGTTACCTTGCCTTGCCTTGCTTTACGTTGCCTTGCCCTGCCTTGCTTTACGTTGCCTTGCTTTACGTTGCCTTGCTTTCCCTTGCCTTGCCTTGCCTTGCTTTACGTTGCCTTGCTTTAAGTTGCCTTGCTTTACGTTGCCTTGCTTTCCCTTGCCTTGCCTTGCTTTACCTTGTCTTGCTTTACATTGCCTTGCTTTACGTTGCCTTGCTTAACGTTGCCTTGCTTTACGTTGCCTTGCTTTACGTTTCCTTGCTTTACGTTGCCTTGCCTTGCCTTGCTTTACGTTGCCTTGCTTTACTTAGCCTTGCTTTAAGATGCCTTGCCTTGCCTTGCTTTACGTTGCCTTGCTTTACGTTGCCTTGCTTTACGTTGCTTTGCTTTACGTTGCCTTGCTTTACGTTGTCTTGCCTTGCCTTGCTTTGCCTTGCTTTACGTTGCCTTGCTTTACGTTTCCTTGCTTTACGTTGCCTTGCTTTACGTTGCCTTGCCTTGCCTTGCTTTACCTTGCCTTGCTTTACGTTGCCTTGCTTTACGTTGCCTTGCTTTGCCTTGCCTTGCCTTGCTTTACCTTGCCTTGCTTTTCCTTGCCTTTCTTTACGTTGCCTTGCGTTGCCTTGCTTTACGTTGCCTTGCTTTACGTTGCCTTGCTTTACCTCGCCTCGCCTCGCCTCGCCTCGCCTCGCCTTGCTTTACGTTGCCTTGCTTTACGTTGCCTTGTCTTGCCTGGCTTTACGTTGCCTTGCTTTACGTTGCCTTGCTTTACGTTGCCTTGCCTTGCCTTGCTTTACGTTGCCTTGCTTTACTTACCCTTGCTTTAAGGTGCCTTGCCTTGCCTTGCTTTACGTTGCCTTGCTTTACGTTGCCTTGCTTTACGTTGCCTTGCTTTACGTTGGCTTGCCTTGCCTTGCTTTGCCTTACTTTACGTTGCCTTGCTTTACGTTTCCTTGCTTTACGTTGCCTTGCTTTACGTTGCCTTGCCTTGCCTTGCTTTACCTTGCCTTGCTTTACGTTGCCTTGCTTTACGTTGCCTTGCCTTGCCTTGCTTTACCTTGCCTTGCTTTACGTTGCCTTGCTTTACGTTGCCTTGCTTTATGTTGCCTTGCCTTGCCTTCCTTTACGTTGCCTTGCTTTACGTTGCCTTGCCTTGCCTTGCTTTAAGTTGCCTTGCTTTACGTTGTCTTGCTTTACGTTGCCTTGCTTTACTTTGCCTTGCCTTGCCTTGCTTTACGTTGCCTTGCTTTACGTTGCCTTGCTTTGCTTTGCCTTGCCTTGCTTTAACTTGCCTTGATTTACGTTGCCTTGCTTTAAGTTGCCTTGCTTTACGTTGCCTTGCTTTATGTTGCCTTGCCTTACCTTGCTTTACGTTGCTTTGCTTTACGTTGCCTTGCTTTGCCTTGCCTTGCCTTGCCTTGCTTTTCCTTGCCTTGCTTTTCCTTGTCTTTCTTTACGTTGCCTTCCCTTGCCTTGCTTTACGTTTCCTTGCCTTGCCTTGCTTTACGTTGCCTTGCTTTACGTTGCCTTGCCTTGCCTTGCTTTACGTTGCCTTGCTTTACGTTGCCTTGATTTACGTTGCCTTGCCTTACCTTGCTTTACATTGCCTTGCCTTGCCTTGCCTTGCTTTACGTTGCCTTGCCTTTCCTTGCTTTACATTGCCTTGCTTCACGTTGCCTTGCTTTACGTTGCCTTGTCTTGCCTTTCTTTACGTTGCCTTGCTTTACGTTGCCTTGTCTTGCCTTGCTTTACGTTACCTTGTTTACGTTGCCTTGCTTTATGTTGCCTTGTCTTGGCTTGCTTTACATTGCCTTGCTTTACGTTGCCTTGCTTTACGTTGCCTTGTCTTGCCTTTCTTTACGTTGCCTTGCTTTACGTTGCCTTGCTTTATGTTGCCTTGCCTTGCCTTACGTTGCCTTGCCTTGCCTTTCTTTACGTTGTCTTGCCTTGCCTTGCCTTACGTTGTCTTGCCTTGCCTTGCTTTACGTTGCCTTGCCTTGCCTTGCTTTACGTTGCCTTGCCTTGCCTTGCTTTACGTTGCCTTGCTTTACGTTGCCTTGCTTTACGTTGCCTTGCTTTCCCTTGCCTTGCCTTGCCTTGCTTTACCTTGCCTTGCTTTACGTTGCCTTGCTTTACCTTGCCTTGCTTTACGTTGCCTTTCCTTGCCTTGCTTTACGTTGCCTTGCTTTACGTTGCCTTGCTTTGCCTTTCCTTGCCTTGCTTTACCTTGCCATGCTTTACGTTGCCTTGCTTTACGTTGCCTTGCCTTGCCTTGATTTACGTTGCCTTGCTTTACCTTGCCTTGCTTTACGTTGCCTTGCCTTGCCTTGCTTTACGTTGCCTTGCTTTACCTTGCCTTGCTTTACCTCGCCTCGCCTCGCCTCGCCTCGCCTCGCCTTGCTTTACGTTGCCTTGCTTTACGTTGCCTTGTCTTGCCTGGCTTTACGTTGCCTTGCTTTACGTTGCCTTGCTTTACGTTGCCTTGTCTTGCCTTTCTTTAGGTTGCCCTGCTTTACGTTGCCTTTCATAACGTTGCCTTGTCTTGCCTTTCTTTACGTTGCCTTGCTTTACGTTGCCTTGCTTTATGTTGCCTTGTCTTGGCTTGCTTTACGTTGCCTTGCTTTACGTTGCCTTGCTTTACGTTGCCTTGTCTTGCCTTTCTTTACGTTGCCTTGCTTTACGTTGCCTTGCTTTACGTTGCCTTGCCTTGCCTTTCTTTACGTTGCCTTGCCTTGCTTTACGTTACCTTGCCTTGCCTTGCTTTACGTTGCCTTGCCTTGCCTTGCTTTACGTTGCCTTGCTTTACGTTGCCTTGCCTTGCCTTGCTTTACGTTGCCTTGCTTTAAGTTGCCTTGCTTTACGTTGCCTTGCTTTCCCTTGCCTTGCCTTGCCTTGCTTTACCTTGCCTTGCTTTACGTTGCCTTGCTTTACCTTGCCTTGCTTTACGTTGCCTTGCCTTGCCTTGCTTTACGTTGCCTTGCTTTACCTTGCCTTACTTTGCCTTGCCTTGCCTTGCTTTACCTTGCCTTGCTTTACGTTGCCTTGCTTTACGTTGCCTTGCTTAACGTTGCCTTGGTTTACGTTGCCTTGCTTTACTTAGCCTTGCTTTAAGTTGCCTTGCCTTGCCTTGCTTTACGTTGCCTTGCTTTACGTTGCCTTGCTTTACGTTGCCTTGCTTTACTTTGCCTTGCCTTGCCTTGCTTTGCCTTGCTTTACGTTCCCTTGCTTTACGTTTCCTTGCTTTACGTTGCCTTGCTTTACGTTGCCTTGCCTTGCCTTGCTTTACCTTGCCTTGCTTTACGTTGCCTTGCTTTACGTTGCCTTGCCTTGCCTTGCTTTACGTTGTCTTGCTTTACGTTGCCTTGCTTTATGTTGCCTTGCCTTGCCTTGCTTTACGTTGCCTTGCTTTACGTTGCCTTGCCTTGACTTGCTTTACGTTGCCTTGCTTTACGTTGCCTTGCTTTACGTTGCCTTGCCTTGCTTTAGGTTGCCTTGCTTTACGTTGCCTTGCCTTGCCTTGCTTTACGTTGCCTTGCTTTACGTTGCCTTGCTTTGCTTTGCCTTGTCTTGCTTTACCTTGCCTTGCTTTATGTAGCCTTGCTTTAAGTTGCCTTGCTTTACGTTGCCTTGCTTTACGTTGCCTTGCCTTACCTTGTTTTACGTTACTTTGGTTTACGTTGCCTTGCTTTGCCTTGCCTTGCCTTGCTTTGCTTTACCTTGCCTTGCATTTCCTTGCCTTGCTTTTCCTTGCCTTTCTTTACGTTGCCTTGCCTTGCCTTGCTTTACGTTGCCTTGCTTTACATTGCCTTCCTTTACCTTGCCTTGCATTGCCTTGCTTTACGTTGCCTTGCATTGCCTTGCTTTACGTTGCCTTGCTTTACCTTGCCTTGCTTTACCTCGCCTCGCCTCGCCTCGCCTCGCCTCGCCTCGCCTTGCATTACGTTGCCTTGCTTTACGTTGCCTTGTCTTGCCTGGCTTTACGTTGACTTGCTTTACGTTGCCTTGCTTTACGTTGCCTTGCCTTGCCTTTCTTTACGTTGCCTTGCTTTACGTTGCCTTTCTTAACGTTGCCTTGTCTTGCCTTTCTTTACGTTGCCTTGCTTTACGTTGCCTTGATTTATGTTGCCTTGTCTTGGCTTGCTTTACGTTGCCTTGCTTTACGTTGCCTTGCTTTACGTTGCCTTGCCTTGCCTTTCTTTACGTTGCCTTGCCTTGCTTTACGTTACCTTGCCTTGCCTTGCTTTACGTTGCCTTGCCTTGCCTTGCTTTACGTTGCCTTGCTTTACGTTGCCTTGCATTACGTTGCCTTGCCTTGCCTTGCTTTATGTTGCCTTGCTTTAAGTTTCCTTGCTTTACGTTGCCTTGCTTTCCCTTGCCTTGCCTTGCCTTGCTTTACCTTGCCTTGCTTTACGTTGCCTTGCTTTACGTTGCCTTGCTTTACGCTGCCTTGCCTTGCCTTGCTTTACGTTGCCTTCCTTTACGTTGCCTTGCCTTGCCTTGCCTTGCTTTGCTTTACGTTGCCTTGCCTTTCCTTGCTTTACGTTGCCTTGCCTTTCCTTGTTTTACATTGCCTTGCTTCAAGTTGCCTTGCTTTACGTTGCCTTGTCTTGCCTTTCTTTACGTTGCCTTGCTTTACGTTGCCTTGTCTTGCCTTGCTTTACGTTACCTTGTTTACGTTGCCTTGCTTTACGTTGCCTTGTCTTGCCTTTCTTTATGTTGCCTTGCTTTACGTTGCCTTGCTTTATGTTGCCTTGCCTTTCTTTACGTTTTCTTGCCTTGCCTTGCTTTACGTTTCCTTGCCTTGCCTTTCTTTACGTTGCCTTGCCTTGCCTTGCTTTACGTTGCCTTGCCTTATGTTGCCTTGCTGTACGTTGCCTTGCTTTCCCTTGCCTTGCCTTGCCTTGCTTTACCTTGCCTTGCTTTACCTTGCCTTGCTTTACGTTGCCTTGCCTTGCCTTGCTTTACGTTGCCTTGCTTTACTTTGCCTTGCTTTGCCTTGCCTTGTCTTGCTTTACCTTGCCTTGCTTTACGTTGCCTTGCTTTACGTTGCCTTTCTTAACGTTGCCTTGCTTTACGTTGCCTTGCTTTTCGTTGCCTTGCATTACGTTGCCTTGCCTTGTCTTGCTTTACGTTGCCTTGCTTTACTTAGCCTTGCTTTAAGTTGCCTTGCCTTGCCTTGCTTTACGTTGCCTTGCTTTACGTTACCTTGCGTTACGTTGCCTTGCTTTACGTTGTCTTGCCTTGCCTTGCTTTGCCTTGCTTTACGTTGCCTTGCTTTACGTTTCCTTGCTTTACGTTGCCTTGCTTTACGTTGCCTTGCCTTGCCTTGCTTTACCTTGCCTTGCTTTACGTTGCCTTGCTTTACGTTGCCTTGCCTTGCCTTGCTTTAACTTGCCTTGCTTTACGTTGCCTTGCTTTACGTTGCCTTTCCTTGCTTTACGTTACCTTGCCTTGCCTTGCTTTACGTTGCCTTGCTTTACGTTGCCTTGCTTTACGTTGCCTTGCCTTGCCTTGCTTTACGTTGCCTTGCTTTAAGTTGCCTTGCTTTACGTTGCCTTGCTTTACGTTGCCTTGCCTTGCCTTGCTTTACGTTGCCTTGCTTTACGTTGCCTTGCCTTGCCTTGCTTTACCTTGCCTAGCTTTACCTTGCCTTGCTTTACCTTGCCTTGCCTTTCCTTGCTTTACGTTGCCTTGCTTTACCTTGCCTTGTTTAGGTTTCCTTGCCTTGCTTTAAGTTGCATTGATTTACGTTGCCTTGCTTTACGTTGCCTTGCCTTGCCTTGCTTTACGTTGCCTTTCTTTACGTTGCCTTGCCTTGCCTTGCTTTACGTTTCCTTGCCTTGCCTTGCTTTACGTTGCCTTGCTTTACGTTGCCTTGCCTTTCCTTGCTTTACGTTGCCTTGCTTCACGTTGCCTTGCTTTAAGTTGCCTTGTGTTTCCTTTCTTTACGTTGCCTTGCTTTACGTTGCCTTGTCTTGCCTTGCTTTACGTTACCTTGCTTTACGTTGCCTTGCTTTATGTTGCCTTGTCTTGGCTTCCTTTACGTTGCCTTGCTTTACGTTGCCTTGCTTTACGTTGCCTTGTCTTGCCTTTCTTTACGTTGCCTTGCTTTACGTTGCCTTGCTTTACGTTGCCTTGCCTTGCCTTGCTTTACCTTGCCTTGCTTTACGTTGCCTTACTTTACCTTGCCTTGCTTTACGTTGTCTTGCCTTGCCTTGCTTTATGTTGCCTTGCTTTACGTTGCCTTGCTTTGCCTTGCCTTGCCTTGCTTTACCTTGCCTTGCTTTACGTTGCCTTGCTTAACATTGCCTTGCTTTACGTTGCCTCGCTTTATGTTGCCTTGCTTTACGTTGCCTTGTCTTGCCTTGCTTTACGTTGCCTTGCTTTACGTAGCGTTGCTTTAAGTTGCCTTGCCTTCCCTTGCTTTACGTTGCCTTGCTTTACGTTGCCTTGCTTTACGTTGTCTTGCCTTGCCTTGCTTTGCCTTGCTTTACGTTGCCTTGCTTTACGTTGCCTTGTCTTGCCTTTCTTTACGTTGCCTTGCTTTACATTGCCTTGTCTTGCCTTGCTTTACGTTACCTTGTTTACGTTGCCTTGCTTTATGTTGCCTAGTCTTGGCTTGCTTTACATTGCCTTGCTTTACGTTGCCTTGCTTTACGTTGCCTTGTCTTGCCTTTCTTTATGTTGCCTTGCTTTACGTTGCCTTGCTTTATGTTGCCTTGCCTTTCTTTACGTTTTCTTGCCTTGCCTTGCTTTACGTTTCCTTGCCTTGCCTTTCTTTACGTTGCCTTGCCTTGCCTTGCTTTACGTTGCCTTGCTTTACGTTGCCTTGCTTTACTTTGCCTTGCTTTACCTTGCCTTGCTATACGTTGCCTTGCCTTGCCTTGCTTTACGTTGCCTTGCTTTACTTTGCCTTGCTTTGCCTTGCTTTACGTTGCCTTGCTTTACGTTGCCTTGCTTTACGTTGCCTTGCCTTGCCTTGCTTTACGTTGCCTTGCTTTACTTTGCCTTGCTTTGCCTTGCCTTGCCTTGCTTTACCTTGCCTTGCTTTACCTTGCCTTGCTTTACGTTGCCTTGCCTTGCCTTGCTTTACGTTGCCTTGCTTTACTTTGCCTTGCTTTGCCTTGCCTTGCCTTGCTTTACCTTGCCTTGCTTTACGTTGCCTTGCTTTACGTTGCCTTTCTTAACGTTGCCTTGCTTTACGTTGCCTTGCTTTTCATTGCCTTGCATTACGTTGCCTTGCCTTGTCTTGCTTTACGTTGCCTTGCTTTACTTAGCCTTGCTTTAAGTTGCCTTGCCTTGCCTTGCTTTACGTTGCCTTGCTTTACGTTACCTTGCTTTACGTTGCCTTGCTTTACGTTGTCTTGCCTTGCCTTGCTTTGCCTTGCTTTACGTTGCCTTGCTTTACGTTTCCTTGCTTTACGTTGCCTTGCTTTACGTTGCCTTGCCTTGCCTTGCTTTACCTTGCCTTGCTTTACGTTGCCTTGCTTTACGTTGCCTTGCCTTGCCTTGCTTTAACTTGCCTTGCTTTACGTTGCCTTGCTTTACGTTGCCTTTCCTTGCTTTACGTTACCTTGCCTTGCCTTGCTTTACGTTGCCTTGCTTTACGTTGCCTTGCCTTGCCTTGCTTTACGTTGCCTTGCTTTAAGTTGCCTTGCTTTACGTTGCCTTGCTTTACGTTGCCTTGCCTTGCCTTGCTTTACGTTGCCTTGCTTTACGTTGCCTTGCCTTGCCTTGCTTTACCTTGCCTAGCTTTACCTTGCCTTGCTTTACCTTGCCTTGCCTTTCCTTGCTTTACGTTGCCTTGCTTTACCTTGCCTTGTTTAGGTTTCCTTGCCTTGCTTTAAGTTGCATTGATTTACGTTGCCTTGCTTTACGTTGCCTTGCCTTGCCTTGCTTTACGTTGCCTTTCTTTACGTTGCCTTGCCTTGCCTTGCTTTACGTTTCCTTGCCTTGCCTTGCTTTACGTTGCCTTGCTTTACGTTGCCTTGCCTTTCCTTGCTTTACGTTGCCTTGCTTCACGTTGCCTTGCTTTAAGTTGCCTTGTGTTTCCTTTCTTTACGTTGCCTTGCTTTACGTTGCCTTGTCTTGCCTTGCTTTACGTTACCTTGCTTTACGTTGCGTTGCTTTATGTTGCCTTGTCTTGGCTTCCTTTACGTTGCCTTGCTTTACGTTGCCTTGCTTTACGTTGCCTTGTCTTGCCTTTCTTTACGTTGCCTTGCTTTACGTTGCCTTGCTTTACGTTGCCTTGCCTTGCCTTGCTTTACCTTGCCTTGCTTTACGTTGCCTTACTTTACCTTGCCTTGCTTTACGTTGTCTTGCCTTGCCTTGCTTTATGTTGCCTTGCTTAACGTTGCCTTGCTTTGCCTTGCCTTGCCTTGCTTTACCTTGCCTTGCTTTACGTTGCCTTGCTTAACGTTGCCTTGCTTTACGTTGCCTCGCTTTATGTTGTCTTGCTTTACGTTGCCTTGTCTTGCCTTGCTTTACTTTGCCTTGCTTTACGTAGCGTTGCTTTAAGTTGCCTTGCCTTGCCTTGCTTTACGTTGCCTTGCTTTACGTAGCCTTGCTTTACGTTGTCTTGCCTTGCCTTGCTTTGCCTTGCTTTACGTTGCCTTGCTTTACGTTGCCTTGTCTTGCCTTTCTTTACGTTGCCTTGCTTTACGTTGCCTTGTCTTGCCTTGCTTTACGTTACCTTGTTTATGTTGCCTTGCTTTATGTTGCCTAGTCTTGGCTTGCTTTACATTGCCTTGCTTTACGTTGCCTTGCTTTACGTTGCCTTGTCTTGCCTTTCTTTATGTTGCCTTGCTTTACGTTGCCTTGCTTTATGTTGCCTTGCCTTTCTTTACGTTTTCTTGCCTTGCCTTGCTTTACGTTTCCTTGCCTTGCCTTTCTTTACGTTGCCTTGCCTTGCCTTGCTTTACGTTGCCTTGCCTTACGTTGCCTTGCTTTACGTTGCCTTGCTTTACTTTGCCTTGCTTTACCTTGCCTTGCTTTACGTTGCCTTGCCTTGCCTTGCTTTACCTTGCCTTGCTTTATGTTGCCTTGCTTTACGTTGCCTTTCTTAATGTTGCCTTGCATTACGTTGCCTTGCCTTGCCTTGCTTTACGTTGCCTTGCTTTACTTAGCCTTGCTTTAAGTTGCCTTGCCTTGCCTTGCTTTACGTTGCCTTGCTTTACGTTACCTTGCTTTACGTTGCCTTGCTTTACGTTGTGTTGCCTTGCCTTGCTTTGCCTTGCTTTACGTTGCCTTGCTTTACGTTTCCTTGCTTTACGTTGCCTTGCTTTACATTGCCTTGCCTTGACTTGCTTTACCTTGCCTTGCTTTACGTTTCCTTGCTTTACGTTGCCTTGCCTTGCCTTGCTTTACCTTGCCTTGCTTTACGTTGCCTTGCTTTACGTTGCCTTTCCTTGCTTTAAGTTACCTTGCCTTGCCTTGCTTTACGTTGCCTTGCTTTACGTTGCCTTGCTTTACGTTGCCTTGCCTTGCCTTTCTTTACGTTACCTTGCTTTACGTTGCTTTGCTTTACGTTGCCTTGCTTTTCGTTGCCTTGCATTACGTTGCCTTGCCTTGTCTTGCTTTACGTTGCCTTGCTTTACTTAGCCTTGCTTTAAGTTGCCTTGTCTTGCCTTGCTTTAAGTTGCCTTGCTTTACGTTACCTTGCTTTACGTTGCCTTGCTTTACGTTGTCTTGCCTTGCCTTGCTTTGCCTTGCTTTACGTTGCCTTACTTTACGTTTCCTTGCTTTACGTTGCCTTGCTTTACGTTGCCTTGCCTTGCCTTGCTTTAAATTGCCTTGCTTTACGTTGCCTTGCTTTACGTTGCCTTTCCTTGCTTTACGTTACCTTGCCTTGCCTTGCTTTACGTTGCCTTGCTTTACGTTGCCTTGCTTTACGTTGCCTTGCCTTGCCTTGCTTTACGTTGCCTTGCTTTAAGTTGCCTTGCTTTACGTTGCCTTGCTTTACGTTGCCTTGCCTTGCCTTGCTTTACGTTGCCTTGCTTTACGTTGCCTTGCCTTGCCTTGCTTTACCTTGCCTAGCTTTACCTTGCCTTGCTTTACCTTGCCTTGCCGTTCCTTGCATTACGTTGCCTTGCTTTACCTTGCCTTGTTTAGGTTTCCTTGCCTTGCTTTAAGTTGCATTGATTTACGTTGCCTTGCTTTACGTTGCCTTGCCTTGCCTTGCTTTACGTTGCCTTTCTTTACGTTGCCGTGCCTTGCCTTGCTTTACGTTTCCTTGCCTTGCCTTGCTTTACGTTGCCTTGCTTTACGTTGCCTTGCCTTTCCTTGCTTTACGTTGCCTTGCTTCACGTTGCCTTGCTTTAAGTTGCCTTGTGTTTCCTTTCTTTACGTTGCCTTGCTTTACGTTGCCTTGCTTTGCCTTGCCTTGCTTTGCCTTGTCTTGCCTTGCTTTACGTTACCTTGCTTTACGTTGCCTTGCTTTATGTTGCCTTGTCTTGGCTTCCTTTACGTTGCCTTGCTTTACGTTGCCTTGCTTTACGTTGCCTTGCCTTGCCTTGCTTTACCTTGCCTTGCTTTACGTTGCCTTGCTTTACCTTTCCTTGCTTTACGTTGTCTTGCCTTGCCTTGCTTTATGTTGCCTTGCTTTACGTTGCCTTGCTTTGCCTTGCCTTGCTTTGCCTTGCCTTGCCTTGCTTTACCTTGCCTTGCTTTACGTTGCCTTGTTTACGTTGCCTTGCCTTGCCTTGCTTTACGTTGCCTTGCTTTACGTAGCGTTGCTTTAAGTTGCCTTGCCTTGCCTTGCTTTACGTTGCCTTGCTTTACGTTGCCTTGCTTTACGTTGCCTTGCTATACGTTGTCTTGCCTTGCCTTGCTTTGCCTTGCTTTACGTTGCCTTGCTTTACGTTTCCTTACTTTACGATGCCTTGCTTTACGTTGCCTTGCCTTGCCTTGCTTTACCTTGCCTTGCTTTACGTTGCCTTGCTTTACGTAGCATTGCCTTGCCTTGCTTTACGTTGCCTTGCTTTACGTTGCCTTGCTTTACGTTGCCTTGATTTACGTTGCCTTGATTTACGTTGCCTTGCCTTGCTTTACGTTGCCTTGCTTTACCTTGCCTTGCTTTACGTTGCCTTGCCTTGCCTTGCTTTACGTTGCCTTGCCTTGCCTTGCTTTACGTTGCCTTGCTTTACGTTGCCTTGCCTTGCCTTGCTTTACGTTGCCTTGCTATTCATTGGCTTGCTTTGCTTTGCATTGCCTTGCTTTACCTTGCCTTGCTTTACGTTGCCTTTCTTTAAGTTGCCTTGCTTTACGTTGCCTTGCTTTACGTTGCCTTGCTTTGCCTTGCCTTGCCTTCCCTTCCTTTACCTTGCCTTGCTTTTCCTTGCCTTTCTTTACGTTGCCTTGCCTTGCTTTACCTTGCCTTGCTTTACGTTGCCTTGCTTTACGTTGCCTTGCCTTGCCTTGTTTTACGTTGTCTTGCTTTACGTTGCCTTGCTTTACGTTGCCTTGCGTTGCCTTGCTTTACGTTGCCTTGCTTTACCTTGCCTTGCCTTGCCTTGCTTTTCCTTGCCTTGCTTTAACCTGCCTTGCTTTACCTTGCCTTGCTTTACCTTGCCTTGCTTTACGTTGCCTTGCTTTACGTTGCCTTGTCTTGCCTTTCTTTATGTTGCCTTGCTTTACGTTGCCTTGCTTTATGTTGCCTTGCCTTTCTTTACGTTTTCTTGCCTTGCCTTGCTTTACGTTTCCTTGCCTTGCCTTTCTTTACGTTGCATTGCCTTGCCTTGCTTTACGTTGCCTTGCCTTACGTTGCCTTGCTTTACGTTGCCTTGCTTTCCCTTGCCTTGCCTTGCCTTGCTTTACCTTGCCTTGCTTTACCTTGCCTTGCTTTACGTTGCCTTGCCTTGCCTTGCTTTACGTTGCCTTGCTTTACTTTGCCTTGCTTTGCCTTGCCTTGCCTTGCTTTACCTTGCCTTGCTTTACGTTGCCTTGCTTTACGTTGCCTTGCTTTACGTTGCCTTGCTTTTCGTTGCCTTGCTTTTCGTTGCCTTGCATTACGTTGCCTTGCCTTGCCTTGCTTTACGTTGCCTTGCTTTACTTAGCCTTGCTTTAAGTTGCCTTGCCTTGCCTTGCTTTACGTTGCCTTGCTTTACGTTTCCTTGCTTTACGTTTCCTTGCTTTACGTTGCCTTGCTTTACGTTGCCTTGCCTTGCCTTGCTTTACCTTGCCTTGCTTTACGTTGCCTTGCTTTACGTTGCCTTGCCTTGCCTTGCTTTACCTTGCCTTGCTTTACGTTGCCTTGCTTTACGTTGCCTTTCCTTGCTTTACGTTACCTTGCCTTGTCTTGCTTTACGTTGCCTTGCTTTACGTTGCCTTGCTTTACGTTGCCTTCCCTTGCCTTGCTTTACGTTGCCTTGCTTTAAGTTGCCTTGCTTTACGTTGCCTTGGTTTACGTTGCCTTGCCTTGCCTTGCTTTACGTTGCCTTGCTTTACGTTGCCTTGCCTTGCCTTGCTTTACCTTGCCTAGCTTTACCTTGCCTTGCTTTACCTTGCCTTGCCTTTCCTTGCTTTACGTTGCCTTGCTTTACCTTGCCTTGTTTAGGTTTCCTTGCCTTGCTTTAAGTTGCATTGATTTACGTTGCCTTGCTTTACGTTGCCTTGCCTTGCCTTGCTTTACGTTGCCTTTCTTTACGTTGCCTTGCCTTGCCTTGCTTTACGTTTCCTTGCCTTGCCTTGCTTTACGTTGCCTTGCTTTACGTTGCCTTGCCTTGCCTTTCTTTACGTTGCCTTGCTTCACGTTGCCTTGCTTTAAGTTGCCTTGTGTTTCCTTTCTTTACGTTGCCTTGTTTTACGTTGCCTTGCTTTACGTTACCTTGCTTTACGTTGCCTTGCTTTATGTTGCCTTGTCTTGGCTTCCTTTACGTTGCCTTGCTTTACGTTGCCTTGCTTTACGTTGCCTTGTCTTGCCTTTCTTTACGTTGCCTTGCTTTACGTTGCCTTGCTTTACGTTGCCTTGCCTTGCCTTGCTTTACCTTGCCTTGCTTTACGTTGCCTTGCTTTACCTTGCCTTGCTTTACGTTGTCTTGTCTTGCCTTGCTTTATGTTGCCTTGCTTTACGTTGCCTTGCTTTGCCTTGCCTTGCCTTGCTTTACCTTGCCTTGCTTTACGTTGCCTTGCTTTACGTTGCCTTGCTTTACGTTGCCTCGCATTATGTTGCCTTGCTTTACGTTGCCTTGCCTTGCCTTGCTTTACGTTGCCTTGCTTTACGTAGCGTTGATTTAAGTTGCCTTGCCTTGCCTTGCTTTACGTTGCCTTGCTTTACGTTGCCTTGCTTTACGTTGCCTTGCTTTACGTTGTCTTGCCTTGCCTTGCTTTGCCTTGCTTTACGTTGCCTTGCTTTACGTTTCCTTGCTTTACGATGCCTTGCTTTACGTTGCCTTGCCTTGCCTTGCTTTACCTTGCCTTGCTTTACGTTGCCTTGCTTTACGTTGCCTTGCCTTGCCTTGCTTTACGTTGCCTTGCTTTACGTTGCCTTGCTTTACGTTGCCTTTATTTACGTTGCCTTGCTTTACGTTGCCTTGCCTTGCCTTGCTTTACGTTGCCTTGCTTTACCTTGCCTTGCTTTACGTTGCCTTGCCTTGCCTTGCTTTACGTTGCCTTGCCTTGCCTTGCTTTACGTTGCCTTGCTTTACGTTGCATTGCCTTGCCTTGCTTTACGTTGCCTTGCTATTCATTGCCTTGCTTTGCTTTGCCTTGCCTTGCCTTCCCTTGCTTTACCTTGCCTTGCTTTTCCTTGCCTTTCTTTACGTTGCCTTGCCTTGCCTTGCTTTACGTTGCCTTGCTTTACGTTGCCTTGCTTTACGTTGCCTTGCCTTGCCTTGTTTTACGTTGCCTTGCTTTACGTTGCCTTGCTTTACGTTGCCTTGCCTTGCCTTGCTTTACGTTGCCTTGCTTTACCTTGCCTTGCCTTGCCTTGCTTTTCCTTGCCTTGCTTTAACCTGCCTTGCTTTACCTTGCCTTGCTTTACCTTGGCTTGCTTTACGTTGCCTTGCTTTACGTTGCCTTGTCTTGCCTTTCTTTACGTTGCCTTGCTTTACGTTGCATTGCTTTAAGTTGTCTTGCCTTGCCTTGCTTTACGGTGCCTTGCTTTACGTTACCTTGCTTTACGTTGCCTTGCCTTGCCTTGATTTATGTTGCCTTGATTTACGTTGCCTTGCCTTGCCTTGCTTTACGTTGCCTTGCTTTACGTTGCCTTGATTTATCTTGCCTTGCTTTACGTTGCCTTGCTTTACCTTGCCTTGCCTTTCCTTGCTTTACGTTGCCTTGCTTTACCTTGCCTTGCATTACGTTGCCTTGCCTTGCCTTGCTTTACCTTGCCTTGATTTACGTTGCCTTGCTTTACGTTGCCTTGCTTTACGTTGCCTTGCTTTGCCTTGCCTTGCCTTGCCTTGCTTTACCTTGCCATGCTTTTCCTTGCCTTCCTTTAAGTTTCCTTGCCTTGCCTTGCTTTACGTTGCCTTGCTTTACGTTGCCTTGTTTTGCCTTGCCTTTCCTTGCCTTGCTTTACCTTGCCTTGCTTTACGTTGCCTTGTTTTACGTTGCCTTGCCTTGCCTTGCTTTACGTTGCCTCGCTTTACGTTGGCTTGCTTTACGTTGCCTTGCCTTGCCTTGCTTTATGTTGCCTTGCTTTACGTTGCCTTACCTTGCCTTGCTTTACCTTTCCTTGCTTTACGTTGCCTTGCTTTACGTTGCCTTGCCTTGCCTTGCTTTACGTTGCCTTGCTTTATGTTGCCTTGCTTTACGTTGCCTTGCCTTTCCTTGCTTTACGTTGCCTTGCTTTACTTTGCCTTGCTTTACGTTGCCTTGCCTTGCCTTGCTTTCGTTGCCTTGCTTTACCTTGCCTTGCTTTACCTTGCCTTGCCTTGCCTTGCTTTACGTTGCCTTGCTTTACCTTGCCTTTCTTAACGTTGCCTTGTCTTGCCTTTCTTTACGTTACCTTGCTTTACGTTGCCTTGCTGTATGTTGCCTTGTCTTTGCTTGCTTTACGTTGCCTTGCTTTACGTTGCCTTGTATTGCCTTTCTTTACGTTGCCTTGCTTTACGTTGCCTTGCTTTACGTTGCCTTGCCTTGCCTTTCTTTACGTTGCCTTGCCTTGCTTTACGTTTCCTTGCCTTGCCTTGCTTTACGTTGCCTTTCTTTACGTTGCCTTGCTTTACGTTGCCTTGCCTTGCCTTGCTTTACGTTGCCTTGCTTTAAGTTGCCTTGCTTTACGTTGCCTTGCTTTACGTTGCCTTGCTTTACGTTGCCTTGCCTTGCCTTGTTTTATGTTGTCTTGCTTTACGTTGCCTTGCCTTGCCTTCCTTTACCTTGCCAAGCTTTACCTTGCCTTGCTTTACCTTGCCTTGCCTTTCCTTGCTTTACGTTGCCTTGCTTTACCTTGCCTTCCTTTACGTTGCCTTGCCTTGCCTTGCTTTACGTTTCCTTGCTTTACGTTGCCTTGCTTTACGTTGACTTGCCTTGCCTTGCTTTACGTTGCCTTGCTTTACGTTGCCTTGCTTTACATTGCCTTGCTTAACGTTGCCTTGCTTTACGTTGCCTTCCTTTACGTTGCCTTGCTTTACGTTGCCTTGCCTTGCCTTGCTTTACGTTGCCTTGCTTTACATTTGCTTGCTTTACGTTGCCTTGCTTTACGTTGCCTTGCCTTGCCTTGCTTTACCTTGCCTTGCTTTACGTTGCCTTGATTTACGTTGCCTTGCCTTGCCTTGCTTTACGTTGCCTTGCTTTACGTTGCCTTGCTTTACGTTGCCTTGCCTTGCCTTGCTTTACGTTGCCTTGCTTTACCTTGCCTTGCTTTACGTTGCCTTGTCTTGCCTTTCTTTACGTTGCCTTGCTTTACTTTGCATTGCTTTAAGTTGTCTTGCCTTGCCTTGCTTTACGTTGCCTTGCTTTACGGTGCCTTGCTTTACGTTACCTTGCTTTACGTTGCCTTGCCTTGCCTTGATTTATGTTGCCTTGATTTACGTTGCCTTGCATTGCCTTGCTTTACGTTGCCTTGCTTTACGTTGCCTTGATTTACCTTGCCTTGCTTTACGTTGCCTTGCTTTACCTTGCCTTGCCTTTCCTTGCTTTACGTTGCCTTGCTTTACCTTGCCTTGCATTACGTTGCCTTGCCTTGCCTTGCTTTACCTTGCCTTGATTTACGTTGCCTTGCTTTACGTTGCCTTGCTTTACCTTGCCTTGCTTTGCCTTGCCTTGCCTTACCTTGCTTTACCTTGCCATGCTTTTCCTTGCCTTCCTTTACGTTTCCTTGCCTTGCCTTGCTTTACGTTGCCTTGCTTTACGTTGCCTTGTTTTGCCTTGCCTTTCCTTGCCTTGCTTTACCTTGCCTTGCTTTACGTTGCCTTGTTTTACGTTGCCTTGCCTTGCCTTGCTTTACGTTGCCTCGCTTTACGTTGGCTTGCTTTACGTTGCCTTTCCTTGCCTTGCTTTATGTTGCCTTGCTTTACGTTGCCTTACCTTGCCTTGCTTTACGTTGCCTTGCTTTACGTTGCCTTGCTTTACGTTGCCTTGCCTTGCCTTGCTTTACGTTGCCTTGCTTTATGTTGCCTTGCTTTACGTTGCCTTGCCTTTCCTTGCTTTACGTTGCCTTGCTTTACTTTGCCTTGCTTTACGTTGCCTTGCCTTGCCTTGCTTTCGTTGCCTTGCTTTACCTTGCCTTGCTTTACCTTGCCTTGCCTTGCCTTGCTTTATGTTGCCTTGCTTTACCTTGCCTTTCTTAACGTTGCCTTGTCTTGCCTTTCTTTACGTTACCTTGCTTTACGTTGCCTTGCTGTATGTTGCCTTGTCTTTGCTTGCTTTACGTTGCCTTGCTTTACGTTGCCTTGTATTGCCTTTCTTTACGTTGCCTTGCTTTAGGTTGCCTTGCTTTACGTTGCCTTGCCTTGCCTTTCTTTACGTTGCCTTGCCTTGCTTTACGTTTCCTTGCCTTGCCTTGCTTTACGTTGCCTTTCTTTACGTTGCCTTGCTTTACGTTGCCTTGCCTTGCCTTGCTTTACGTTGCCTTGCTTTAAGTTGCCTTGCTTTACGTTGCCTTGCTTTACGTTGCCTTGCTTTACGTTGTCTTGCCTTGCCTTGTTTTACGTTGTCTTGCTTTATGTTGCCTTGCCTTGCCTTCCTTTACCTTGCCTAGCTTTACCTTGCCTTGCTTTACCTTGCCTTGCCTTTCCTTGCTTTACGTTGCCTTGATTTACCTTGCCTTCCTTTACGTTGCCTTGCCTTGCCTTGCTTTACGTTGCCTTGCTTTACGTTGCCTTGCTTTACGTTGCCTTGCCTTGCCTTGCTTTACGTTGCCTTGCTTTACGTTGCCTTGCTTTACGTTGCCTTGCTTAACGTTGCCTTGCTTTACGTTGCCTTCCTTTACGTTGCCTTCCTTTACGTTGCCTTGCCTTGCCTTGCTTTACGTTGCCTTGCTTTACATTTGCTTGCTTTACGTTGCCTTGCTTTACGTTGCCTTGCCTTGCCTTGCTTTACCTTGCCTTGCTTTACGTTGCCTTGATTTACGTTGCCTTGCCTTGCCTTGCTTTACGTTGCCTTGCTTTACGTTGCCTTGCTTTACGTTGCCTTGCCTTGCCTTGCTTTACGTTGCCTTGCTTTACCTTGCCTTGCTTTACGTTGCCTTGCCTTGCCTTGGTTTACGTTGCCTTGCTTTACGTTGCCTTCCCTTGCCTTGCTTTACATTGCCTTGCTTTACATTGCCTTGCTTTGCTTTGCCTTGCCTTGCTTTACCTTGCCTTGCTTTACGTTCCCTTGCTTTAAGTTGCCTTACTTTACGTTGCCTTGCTTTACGTTACCTTGCCTTACCTTGCTTTACGTTGCTTTGCTTTAAGTTGCCTTGCTTTGCCTTGCCTTGCCTTGCCTTGCTTTACCTTGCCTTGCTTTTCCTTGCCTTTCTTTACGTTGCCTTGCTTTACGTTGCCTTGCCTTGCCTTGCTTTACGTTACCTTGCTTCAAGATGCCTTGCTTTACGTTGCCTTGTCTTGCCTTTCTTTACGTTGCCTTGCTTTACGTTGCCTTGTCTTGCCTTGCTTTACGTTTCCTTGTTTACGTTGCCTTGCTTTATTTTGCCTTGTCTTGGCTTGCTTTACGTTGCCTTGCTTTACGTTGCCTTGCTTTACGTTGCCTTGTCTTGCCTCTCTTTACGTTGCCTTGCTTTACGTTGCCTTGCTTTACGTTGCCTTGCCTTGCCTTTCTTTACGTTGCCTTGCCTTGCCTTGCTTTTCGTTTCCTTGCCTTGCCTTGCTTTACGTTGCCTTGCCTTGCCTTACTTTAAGTTGCCTTGCTTTACGTTGCCTTGCTTTACGTTGCATTGCTTTCCCTTGCCTTGCCTTGCCTTGCTTTACCTTGCCTTGATTTACGTTGCCTTGCTTTACCTTGCCTTGCTTTACCTTGCCTTGCCTTGCCTTTCTTTACGTTGCCTTGCTTAACGTTGCCTTGTCTTGCCTTGCTTTACGTTACCTTGTTTACGTTGCCTTGATTTATTTTGCCTTGTCTTGGCTTGCTTTACGTTGCCTTGCTTTACGTTGCCTTGCTTTACGTTGCATTGTCTTGCCTTTCTTTACGTTGCCTTGCTTTACGTTACCTTGCTTTACGTTGCCTTGCCTTGCCTTTCTTTACGTTGCCTTGCCTTGCCTTGCTTTACGTTTCCTTGCCTTGCCTTGCTTTACATTGCCTTGGCTTGCCTTACTTTAGGTTGCCTTGCTTTACGTTGCCTTGCTTTACGTTGCCTTGCTTTCCCTTGCCTTGCCTTGTCTTGCTTTACCTTGCCTTGATTTACGTTGCCTTGCTTTACCTTGCCTTGCTTTACGTTGCCTTGCCTTGCCTTGCTTTACGTTGCCTTGCTTTACGTTGCCTTGCTTTACGTTGCCTTGCCTTGCCTTGCTTTACGTTGCCTTGCTTTACGTTGCCTTGCTTTACGTTGCCTTGCTTAATGTTGCCTTGCTTTACGTTGCCTTCCTTTACGTTGCCTTGCTTTACGTTGCCTTGCCTTGCCTTGCTTTACGTTGCCTTGCTTTACATTTGCTTGCTTTACGTTGCCTTGCTTTACGTTGCCTTGCCTTGCCTTGCTTTACGTTTCCTTACCTTGCCTTGCTTTACGTTGCCTTGATTTACGTTGCCTTGCCTTGCCTTGCTTTACGTTGCCTTGCTTTACGTTGCCTTGCTTTACGTTGCCTTGCCTTGCCTTGCTTTACGTTGCCTTGCTTTACCTTGCCTTGCTTTACGTTGCCTTGCCTTGCCTTGCTTTACGTTGCCTTGCTTTACGTTGCCTTGCCTTGCCTTGCTTTACATTGCCTTGCTTTACATTGCCTTGCTTTGCTTTGCCTTGCCTTGCTTTACCTTGCCTTGCTTTACGTTCCCTTGCTTTAAGTTGCCTTGCTTTACGTTGACTTGCCTTGCCTTGCTTTACGTTGCCTTGCTTTACGTTGCCTTGCCTTGCCTTGCTTTACGTTACCTTGCTTCAAGATGCCTTGCTTTACGTTGCCTTGTCTTGCCTTTCTTTACATTGCCTTGCTTTACGTTGCCTTGTCTTGCCTTGCTTTACGTTACCTTGTTTACGTTGCCTTGCTTTATTTTGCCTTGTCTTGGCTTGCTTTACGTTGCCTTGCTTTACGTTGCCTTGCTTTACGTTGCCTTGTCTTGCCTTTCTTTACGTTGCCTTGCTTTACGTTGCCTTGCTTTACGTTGCCTTGCCTTGCCTTTCTTTATGTTGCCTTGCCTTGCCTTGCTTTTCGTTTCCTTGCCTTGCCTTGCTTTACGTTGCCTTGCCTTGCCTTACTTTACGTTGCCTTGCTTTACGTTGCCTTGCTTTACGTTGCATTGCTTTCCCTTGCCTTGCCTTGCCTTGCTTTACCTTGCCTTGATTTACGTTGCCTTGCTTTACCTTGCCTTGCTTTAAGTTGCCTTGCCTTGCTTTACGTTGCCTTGCCTTGCTTTACGTTGCCTTGCTTTACGTTGCCTTGCTTTACGTTGCCTTGCCTTGCCTTGCTTTACCTTGCCTTGTTTTACGTTGCCTTGCTTTACGTTGCCTTGCTTAACGTTGCCTTGCTTTACGTTGTCTTCCTTCACGTTGCCTTGCTTTACGTTGCCTTCCTTGCCTTGCTTTACGTTGCCTTGCTTTACGTTTGCTTGCTATACGTTGCCTTGCTTTACGTTGCCTTGCCTTGCCTTGCTTTACCTTGCCTTTCTTTACGTTGCCTTGCTTTACGTTGCCTTGCCTTGCCTTGCTTTACGTTGCCTTGCTTTACGTTGCCTTGCTTTACGTTGCCTTGCTTTATGTTTCCTTGCCTTGCCTTGATTTACGTTGCCTTGCTTTACGTTGCCTTGCCGTGCCTTGCTTTACGTTGCCTTGCTTTACCTTGCCTTGCTTTACGTTGCCTTGCCTTGCCTTGCCTTGATTTATGTTGCCTTGCCTTGCCTTGATTTACGTTTCCTTGCTTTACGTTGCCTTGCCGTGCCTTGCTTTACGTTGCCTTGCTTTACCTTGCCTTGCTTTACGTTGCCTTGCTTTACCTTGCCTTGTTTACGTTTAGTTGCCTTGCTTTAAGTTGCCTTGATTTACGTTGCCTTGCTTTACGTTGCCTTGCCTTGCCTTGCTTTATGTTGCCTTCCTTTACGTTGCCTTGCCTTGCCTTGCTTTACTTTTCCTTGCCTTGCCTTGCTTTACGTTGCCTTGCTTTACGTTGCCTTGCCTTGCCTTGCTTTACGTTGCCTTGCTTTACGTTGCATTGCTTTACGTTGCCTTGTCTTACCTTGCTTTACATTGCCTTGCCTTGCCTTGCTTTACGTTGCCTTGCCTTGCCTTGCTTTACGTTACCTTGCTTCACGTTGCCTTGCTTTACGTTGCCTTGTCTTGCCTTTCTTTACGTTGCCTTGCTTTACGTTGCCTTGTCTTGCCTTGCTTTACGTTACCTTGTTTACGTTGCCTTGATTTATTTTGCCTTGTCTTGGCTTGCTTTACGTTGCCTTGCTTTACCTTGCCTTGCTTTACGTTGCCTTGCTTTACGTTGCCTTGCTTTACGTTGCCTTGCTTTACGTTGCCTTGCTTTATGTTGCCTTGCCTTGCCTTGCTTTACGTTGCCTTGCTTTACGTTGCCTTGCCTTGCCTTGCTTTACGTTGCCTTGCTTTACCTTGCCTTGCTTTACGTTGCCTTGCCTTGCCTTGCTTTACGTTGCCTTGCTTTACGTTGCCTTGCCTTGCCTTGCTTTACATTGCCTTGCTTTACGTTGCCTTGCTTTGCTTTGCCTTGCCTTGCTTTACCTTGCCTTGCTTTACGTTCCCTTGCTTTAAGTTGCCTTACTTTACGTTGCCTTGCTTTACGTTACCTTGCCTTACCTTGCTTTACGTTGCTTTGCTTTAAGTTGCCTTGCTTTGCCTTGCTTTGCCTTGCCTTGCTTTACCTTGCCTTGCTTTTCCTTGCCTTTCTTTACGTTGCCTTGCCTTGCCTTGATTTACGTTGCCTTGCTTTACGTTGCCTTGCCTTGCCTTGCTTTACGTTACCTTGCTTCAAGATGCCTTGCTTTACGTTGCCTTGTCTTGCCTTTCTTTACGTTGCCTTGCTTTACTTTGCCTTGTCTAGCCTTGCTTTACGTTACCTTGTTTACGTTGCCTTGCTTCATTTTGCCTTGTCTTGGCTTGCTTTACATTGCCTTGCTTTACGTTGCCTTGCTTTACGTTGCCTTGTCTTGCCTTTCTTTACGTTGCCTTGCTTTACGTTGCCTTGCTTTACGTTGCCTTGCCTTGCCTTTCTTTATGTTGCCTTGCCTTGCCTTACTTTTCGTTTCCTTGCCTTGCCTTGCTTTACGTTGCCTTGCCTTGCCTTACTTTACGTTGCCTTGCTTTACGTTGCCTTGCTTTACGTTGCATTGCTTTCCCTTGCCTTGCCTTGCCTTGCTTTACCTTGCCTTGATTTACGTTGCCTTGCTTTACCTTGCCTTGCTTTACGTTGCCTTGCCTTGCTTTACGTTGCCTTGCTTTACGTTGCCTTGCTTTACGTTGCCTTGCCTTGCCTTGCTTTACCTTGCCTTGTTTTACGTTGCCTTGCTTTACGTTGCCTTGCTTAACGTTGCCTTGCTTTACGTTGTCTTCCTTCACATTGCCTTGCTTTACGTTGCCTTCCTTGCCTTGATTTACGTTGCCTTGCTTTACGTTTGCTTGCTATACGTTGCCTTGCTGTACGTTGCCTTGCCTTGCCTTGCTTTACCTTGCCTTTCTTTACGTTGCCTTGCTTTACGTTGCCTTGCCTTGCCTTGCTTTACGTTGCCTTGCTTTACGTTGCCTTGCTTTATGTTTCCTTGCCTTGCCTTGATTTACGTTGCCTTGCTTTACGTTGCCTTGCCGTGCCTTGCTTTACGTTGCCTTGCTTTACCTTGCCTTGCTTTACGTTGCCTTGCCTTGCCTTGCCTTGATTTATGTTGCCTTGCCTTGCCTTGATTTACGTTTCCTTGCTTTACGTTGCCTTGCCGTGCCTTGCTTTACGTTGCCTTGCTTTACCTTGCCTTGCTTTACGTTGCCTTGCTTTACCTTGCCTTGTTTACGTTTAGTTGCCTTGCTTTAAGTTGCCTTGATTTACGTTGCCTTGCTTTACGTTGCCTTGCCTTGCCTTGCTTTATGTTGCCTTCCTTTACGTTGCCTTGCCTTGCCTTGCTTTACTTTTCCTTGCCTTGCCTTGCTTTACGTTGCCTTGCTTTACGTTGCCTTGCCTTGCCTTGCTTTACGTTGCCTTGCTTTACGTTGCATTGCTTTACGTTGCCTTGTCTTACCTTGCTTTACATTGCCTTGCCTTGCCTTGCTTTACGTTGCCTTGCCTTGCCTTGCTTTACGTTACCTTGCTTCACGTTGCCTTGCTTTACGTTGCCTTGTCTTGCCTTTCTTTACGTTGCCTTGCTTTACGTTGCCTTGTCTTGCCTTGCTTTACGTTACCTTGTTTACGTTGCCTTGATTTATTTTGCCTTGTCTTGGCTTGCTTTACGTTGCCATGCTTTACCTTGCCTTGCTTTACGTTGCCTTGCTTTACGTTGCCTTGCCTTGCCTTGCTTTACGTTGCCTTGCTTTACGTTGCCTTGCTTTACGTTGCCTTGCTTTATGTTGCCTTGCCTTGCCTTGCTTTACGTTGCCTTGCTTTACGTTGCCTTGCCTTGCCTTGCTTTACGTTGCCTTGCCTTGCCTTGCTTTACGTTGCCTTGCTTTACGTTGCCTTGCCTTGCCTTGCTTTACATTGCCTTGCTTTACGTTGCCTTGCTTTGCTTTGCCTTGCCTTGCTTTACCTTGCCTTGCTTTACGTTCCCTTGCTTTAAGTTGCCTTACTTTACGTTGCCTTGCTTTACGTTACCTTGCCTTACCTTGCTTTACGTTGCTTTGCTTTAAGTTGCCTTGCTTTGCCTTGCTTTGCCTTGCCTTGCTTTACCTTGCCTTGCTTTTCCTTGCCTTTCTTTACGTTGCCTTGCCTTGCCTTGATTTACGTTGCCTTGCTTTACGTTGCCTTGCCTTGCCTTGCTTTACGTTACCTTGCTTCAAGATGCCTTGCTTTACGTTGCCTTGTCTTGCCTTTCTTTACGTTGCCTTGCTTTACTTTGCCTTGTCTAGCCTTGCTTTACGTTACCTTGTTTACGTTGCCTTGCTTCATTTTGCCTTGTCTTGGCTTGCTTTACGTTGCCTTGCTTTACGTTGCCTTGCTTTACGTTGCCTTGTCTTGCCTTTCTTTACGTTGCCTTGCTTTACGTTGCCTTGCTTTACGTTGCCTTGCCTTGCCTTTCTTTACGTTGCCTTGCCTTGCCTTGCTTTTCGTTTTCTTGCCTTGCCTTGCTTTACGTTGCCTTGCCTTGCCTTACTTTAAGTTGCCTTGCTTTACGTTGCCTTGCTTTACGTTGCATTGCTTTCCCTTGCCTTGCCTTGCCTTGCTTTACCTTGCCTTGATTTACGTTGCCTTGCTTTACCTTGCCTTGCTTTACGTTGCCTTGCCTTGCCTTGCTTTACGTTGCCTTGCTTTACGTTTCCTTGCTTTACGTTGCCTTGCCTTGCCTTGCTTTACGTTGCCTTGTTTTACGTTGCCTTCCTTTACGTTGCCTTGCTTAACGTTGTCTTGCTTTACGTTGCCTTCCTTTACTTTGCCTTGCTTTACGTTACCTTCCTTGCCTTGATTTACGTTGCCTTGCTTTACGTTTCCTTGCTTTACGTTGCCTTGCTTTACGTTGCCTTGCCTTGCCTTGCTTTACCTTGCCTTTCTATACGTTGCCTTGCTTTACGTTGCCTTGCCTTGCCTTGCCTTGCTTTACGTTGCCTTGCTTTACCTTGCCTTGTTTACGTTTCCTTGCCTTGCTTTAAGTTGCCTCGATTTACGTTGCCTTGCTTTACGTTGCCTTGCCTTGCCTTGCTTTATGTTGCCTTCCTTTACGTTGCCTTGCCTTGCCTTGCTTTACTTTTCCTTGCCTTGCCTTGCTTTACGTTGCCTTGCTTTACGTTGCCTTGCCTTGCCTTGCTTTACGTTACCTTGCTTCACGTTGCCTTGCTTTACTTTGCCTTGTCTTGCCTTTCTTTACGTTGCCTTGCTTTACGTTGCCTTGTCTTGCCTTGCTTTACGTTACCTTGTTTACGTTGCCTTGATTTATTTTGCCTTGTCTTGGCTTGCTTTACGTTGCCTTGCTTTACGTTGCCTTGCTTTACGTTGCCTTGTCTTGCCTTTCTTTACGTTGCCTTTCTTTACGTTGCCTTGCTTTACGTTGCATTGCTTTACCTTGCCTTGCTTTACGTTGCCTTGCCTTGCCTTGCTTTACGTTGCCTTGCTTTACGTTGCCTTGCCTTGCCTTGCTTTACATTGCCTTGCTTTACGTTGCCTTGCTTTGCTTTGCCTTGCCTTGCTTTACCTTGCCTTGCTTTACGTTCCCTTGCTTTAAGTTGCCTTACTTTACGTTGCCTTGCTTTACGTTACCTTGCCTTACCTTGCTTTACGTTGCTTTGCTTTAAGTTGCCTTGCTTTGCCTTGCTTTGCCTTGCCTTGCTTTACCTTGCCTTGCTTTTCCTTGCCTTTCTTTACGTTGCCTTGCCTTGCCTTGATTTACGTTGCCTTGCTTTACGTTGCCTTGCCTTGCCTTGCTTTACGTTACCTTGCTTCAAGATGCCTTGCTTTACGTTGCCTTGTCTTGCCTTTCTTTACGTTGCCTTGCTTTACTTTGCCTTGTCTAGCCTTGCTTTACGTTACCTTGTTTACGTTGCCTTGCTTCATTTTGCCTTGTCTTGGCTTGCTTTACATTGCCTTGCTTTACGTTGCCTTGCTTTACGTTGCCTTGTCTTGCCTTTCTTTACGTTGCCTTGCTTTACGTTGCCTTGCTTTACGTTGCCTTGCCTTGCCTTTCTTTATGTTGCCTTGCCTTGCCTTACTTTTCGTTTCCTTGCCTTGCCTTGCTTTACGTTGCCTTGCCTTGCCTTACTTTACGTTGCCTTGCTTTACGTTGCCTTGCTTTACGTTGCATTGCTTTCCCTTGCCTTGCCTTGCCTTGCTTTACCTTGCCTTGATTTACGTTGCCTTGCTTTACCTTGCCTTGCTTTACGTTGCCTTGCCTTGCTTTACGTTGCCTTGCTTTACGTTGCCTTGCTTTACGTTGCCTTGCCTTGCCTTGCTTTACCTTGCCTTGTTTTACGTTGCCTTGCTTTACGTTGCCTTGCTTAACGTTGCCTTGCTTTACGTTGTCTTCCTTCACATTGCCTTGCTTTACGTTGCCTTCCTTGCCTTGCTTTACGTTGCCTTGCTTTACGTTTGCTTGCTATACGTTGCCTTGCTGTACGTTGCCTTGCCTTGCCTTGCTTTACCTTTGCCTTTCTTTACGTTGCCTTGCTTTACGTTGCCTTGCCTTGCCTTGCTTTACGTTGCCTTGCTTTACGTTGCCTTGCTTTATGTTTCCTTGCCTTGCCTTGATTTACGTTGCCTTGCTTTACGTTGCCTTGCCGTGCCTTGCTTTACGTTGCCTTGCTTTACCTTGCCTTGCTTTACGTTGCCTTGCCTTGCCTTGCCTTGATTTATGTTGCCTTGCCTTGCCTTGATTTACGTTTCCTTGCTTTACGTTGCCTTGCCGTGCCTTGCTTTACGTTGCCTTGCTTTACCTTGCCTTGCTTTACGTTGCCTTGCTTTACCTTGCCTTGTTTACGTTTAGTTGCCTTGCTTTAAGTTGCCTTGATTTACGTTGCCTTGCTTTACGTTGCCTTGCCTTGCCTTGCTTTATGTTGCCTTCCTTTACGTTGCCTTGCCTTGCCTTGCTTTACTTTTCCTTGCCTTGCCTTGCTTTACGTTGCCTTGCTTTACGTTGCCTTGCCTTGCCTTGCTTTACGTTGCCTTGCTTTACGTTGCATTGCTTTACGTTGCCTTGTCTTACCTTGCTTTACATTGCCTTGCCTTGCCTTGCTTTACGTTGCCTTGCCTTGCCTTGCTTTACGTTACCTTGCTTCACGTTGCCTTGCTTTACGTTGCCTTGTCTTGCCTTTCTTTACGTTGCCTTGCTTTACGTTGCCTTGTCTTGCCTTGCTTTACGTTACCTTGTTTACGTTGCCTTGATTTATTTTGCCTTGTCTTGGCTTGCTTTACGTTGCCTTGCTTTACCTTGCCTTGCTTTACGTTGCCTTGCTTTACGTTGCCTTGCCTTGCCTTGCTTTACGTTGCCTTGCTTTACGTTGCCTTGCTTTACGTTGCCTTGCTTTATGTTGCCTTGCCTTGCCTTGCTTTACGTTGCCTTGCTTTACGTTGCCTTGCCTTGCCTTGCTTTACGTTGCCTTGCTTTACCTTGCCTTGCTTTACGTTGCCTTGCCTTGCCTTGCTTTACGTTGCCTTGCTTTACGTTGCCTTGCCTTGCCTTGCTTTACATTGCCTTGCTTTACGTTGCCTTGCTTTGCTTTGCCTTGCCTTGCTTTACCTTGCCTTGCTTTACGTTCCCTTGCTTTAAGTTGCCTTACTTTACGTTGCCTTGCTTTACGTTACCTTGCCTTACCTTGCTTTACGTTGCTTTGCTTTAAGTTGCCTTGCTTTGCCTTGCTTTGCCTTGCCTTGCTTTACCTTGCCTTGCTTTTCCTTGCCTTTCTTTACGTTGCCTTGCCTTGCCTTGATTTACGTTGCCTTGCTTTACGTTGCCTTGCCTTGCCTTGCTTTACGTTACCTTGCTTCAAGATGCCTTGCTTTACGTTGCCTTGTCTTGCCTTTCTTTACGTTGCCTTGCTTTACTTTGCCTTGTCTAGCCTTGCTTTACGTTACCTTGTTTACGTTGCCTTGCTTCATTTTGCCTTGTCTTGGCTTGCTTTACGTTGCCTTGCTTTACGTTGCCTTGCTTTACGTTGCCTTGTCTTGCCTTTCTTTACGTTGCCTTGCTTTACGTTGCCTTGCTTTACGTTGCCTTGCCTTGCCTTTCTTTACGTTGCCTTGCCTTGACTTGCTTTTCGTTTTCTTGCCTTGCCTTGCTTTACGTTGCCTTGCCTTGCCTTACTTTAAGTTGCCTTGCTTTACGTTGCCTTGCTTTACGTTGCATTGCTTTCCCTTGCCTTGCCTTGCCTTGCTTTACCTTGCCTTGATTTACGTTGCCTTGCTTTACCTTGCCTTGCTTTACGTTGCCTTGCCTTGCCTTGCTTTACGTTGCCTTGCTTTACGTTTCCTTGCTTTACGTTGCCTTGCCTTGCCTTGCTTTACGTTGCCTTGTTTTACGTTGCCTTCCTTTACGTTGCCTTGCTTAACGTTGTCTTGCTTTACGTTGCCTTCCTTTACTTTGCCTTGCTTTACGTTACCTTCCTTGCCTTGATTTACGTTGCCTTGCTTTACGTTTCCTTGCTTTACGTTGCCTTGCTTTACGTTGCCTTGCCTTGCCTTGATTTACCTTGCCTTTCTATACGTTGCCTTGCTTTACGTTGCCTTGCCTTGCCTTGCCTTGCTTTACGTTGCCTTGCTTTACCTTGCCTTGTTTACGTTTCCTTGCCTTGCTTTAAGTTGCCTCGATTTACGTTGCCTTGCTTTACGTTGCCTTGCCTTGCCTTGCTTTATGTTGCCTTCCTTTACGTTGCCTTGCCTTGCCTTGCTTTACTTTTCCTTGCCTTGCCTTGCTTTACGTTGCCTTGCTTTACGTTGCCTTGCCTTGCCTTGCTTTACGTTACCTTGCTTCACGTTGCCTTGCTTTACTTTGCCTTGTCTTGCCTTTCTTTACGTTGCCTTGCTTTACGTTGCCTTGTCTTGCCTTGCTTTACGTTACCTTGTTTACGTTGCCTTGATTTATTTTGCCTTGTCTTGGCTTGCTTTACGTTGCCTTGCTTTACGTTGCCTTGCTTTACGTTGCCTTGTCTTGCCTTTCTTTACGTTGCCTTTCTTTACGTTGCCTTGCTTTACGTTGCCTTGCCTTGCCTGGCATTACGTTGCCTTGCTTTAAGTTGCCTTGCTTTACGTTGTCTTGCTTTACGTTGCCTTGCCTTGCCTTGCTTTACCTTGCCTAGCTTTACCTTGCCTTGCTTTACTTTGCCTTGCCTTGCATTGCTTTACGTTGCCTTGCTTTACCTTGCCTTGTTTACGTTTCCTTGCCTTGGTTTAAGTTGCATTGATTTACGCTGCCTTGCTTTACGTTGCCTTTCTTTACTTTACCTTGCCTTGCCTTGCTTTACGTTTCCTTGCCTTGCCTTGCTTTACGTTGCCTTGCTTTACGTTGCCTTGCCTTGCCTTGCTTTGCCTTGCTTTGCCTTGCCTTGCTTTACCTTGCCTTGCTTTCCGTTGCCTTGCTTTACCTTGCCTTGCTTTACGTTGCCTTGCCTTGCCTTGCTTTACGTTGCCTTGCTTTACGTTGCCTTGCTTTGCCTTGCCTTGCCTTACTTTACCTTGCCTTGCTTTACGTTGCCTTGCTTTACGTTGCCTTGCTTAACGTTGCCTTGCTTTACCTTGCCTTGCTTTACGGTGCCTTGCTTTACGTTACCTTGCTTTACGTTGCCTTGCCTTGCTTTATGTTGCCTTGATTTACGTTGCCTTGCCTTGCCTTGCTTTACGTTGCCTTGCTTTACCTTGCCTTGCTTTACCTTGCCTTGCCTTTCCTTGCTTTAAGTTGCCTTGCTTTACCTTGCCTTGCATTACGTTGCCTTGCCTTGCTTTAACTTGCCTTGATTTACGTTGCCTTGCTTTACCTTGCCTTGCTTTACGTTGCCTTGCTTTGCCTTGCCTTGCCTTGCCTTGCTTTACCTTGCCATGCTTTTCCTTCCCTTCCTTTACGTTGCCTTGCCTTGCCTTGCTTTAAGTTGCCTTGCTTTACGTTGCCTTGCTTTGCCTTGCCTTTCCTTGCCTTGATTTACCTTGCCTTGCTTTACCTTGCCTTGCCTTTCCCTGCTTTACGTTGCCTTGCCTTGCCTTGCTTTACGTTGCCTCGCTTTACGTTGCCTTGCTTTACGTTGCCTTGCTTGCCTTGCTTTACCTTGCCTTGCTTTACGTTGCCTTGATTTACGTTGCCTTGCCTTGCCTTGCTTTACGTTGCCTTGCTTTACGTTGCCTTGCTTTACGTTGCCTTGCCTTGCCTTGCTTTACGTTGCCTTGCTTTACCTTGCCTTGCTTTACGTTGCCTTGCCTTGCCTTGGTTTACGTTGCCTTGCTTTACGTTGCCTTCCCTTGCCTTGCTTTACATTGCCTTGCTTTACATTGCCTTGCTTTGCTTTGCCTTGCCTTGCTTTACCTTGCCTTGCTTTACGTTCCCTTGCTTTAAGTTGCCTTACTTTACGTTGCCTTGCTTTACGTTACCTTGCCTTACTTGCTTTACGTTGCTTTGCTTTAAGTTGCCTTGCTTTGCCTTGCCTTGCCTTGCCTTGCTTTACCTTGCCTTGCTTTTCCTTGCCTTTCTTTACGTTGCCTTGCTTTACGTTGCCTTGCCTTGCCTTGCTTTACGTTACCTTGCTTCAAGATGCCTTGCTTTACGTTGCCTTGTCTTGCCTTTC